>NC_089597.1:28794830-29094830 GCF_019320115.1 Miscanthus floridulus | reverse complement strand
GATGCCTAGAGGCACGTGGGGGGCCTTACCGTATGGGAGTTTTAGCGGCGCCTACAATACTGTTTATGTCAGGGTGGCTACAGAGTACTGTTCCATGCAGGGTATGGTCCCTGGTACAGTGATGTTGACTTATGAGCCTTGCCTTGCTTTTCTCCACACGTCTCCTGGTTCCTACCGAGCGGGCGTCCCCGGTCGGATGGCTCCAGTCGGCTCTGAGTGCGCCGGTCGGAGAAGAGCGGTGAGCAGGGTTCCTGCGAACCCGGGTTGGAGACGCGGGGTTAGAGTCGGAAGTAGTGTTTTGGGCCTGGCCTTCCGATTGGAAAGGCTGTCCGGAGGCGGCTAGAGTCGAAGCGAACGCTCTTGTCGGAGAGGTGGGCCGAAGTAGCCGATGAGCGGGTGCTGTTTCTCTTCGGCTAGACGTTCCGGTTGGTGACTAGGCCGCCCTTCCAACCTGTCGTTTTAGACTCTTGGGCCGAGCCTTGGCGTGGAAGCCGGTCCCCGAGGGACACCGGGTTTTATGAACCTGACAAAATTTTTAAGCATAATTAGTCCATGATTTGACAATGTGTTGCTACAGTAAACATATGCTAATGACGGATTAATTAGGCTTCATAAATTCGTCTCGCAAATTAATGATGACTTGTGTAATTTTTTTTATTATTACTATCCAAACACTCGATGTGATCTTCCCATATGACACCCGATGTGACACCCCTTAACTTTAGCCCCTAGATTTAAATACCCTCTAAGAACTACTAGTAAGAAGTTCCCTAAAAAAACTAGTAACAAGTATTGGTTCAACAGTATATTTCACCTATTTGAAATGAAGGAATACAAAACATAGGAAAATAAAAAAATATATAGAAACAAGAAATTAGTATAGGCAGAAAATAGATGATTGAAAAACACGTGGATCTTATAAGAACGGTGTTTAGAACACAAGAATATAAGTACATGTTTATTTCTCCATGCCAGTGAATAAGAACCCACACATCTTTCCATTCATATGTGGAATTTTTTTCTAAGAGCATAAAATGGATGTTTTATTTCTTCTAATTTATGTTGGAAGCAAACCTTTCCACAGGAAAGGAAAAAAAAACTGAAATATAGTCACATAACGCCAAGGAAAAGCCGGACACTGCTTTAATTCAGGTTGATTTGAAAATGGCTGCTGGTACTAACAGTTATGGGAAATAAACAATTCTTTCTATTGCCGTTGAAGCCAAGTTTAGAGGTGCTGTATAAACAAAATTAGCTTCCGAACATATTGTCTGATTGTCATGCCAAATGATATTCACGTTGTTTGCTTGGGCTTATTTGGCTTATAGGTTATACTTTTTCAGCCAACGAATAATATTTTTCTCTTACACCAAATCAGCCAACAATACTTTCAGCCATAGCTTATCAGCCAAACAAAACCAAACGAAAAGAGCTATTGTTTGACTTGTGATATTCAATAGAAAGCGTATTATAAAAGACGAACTCCTGGCAAGTACAGTAGACCACACGATGGAGTATTATGTGATAGTTGGACATTATTTCAGGTACAAAATTCTTTTCAGCTCAAGCAGAGCTTACAAAAAATCGAAGGGGCATAGGAGTATTCATAAATCTTAGAAACGGCTGTGGAAAAGTACTTGTTAGATGAAGTACAAACTTTTTCTTTTGTCTACTTATGAAAGACAGGCTCAGTGCAAGGAAATCAATGCAGTTTGAATCTTATAATTGTGTCCTTTGTATATATCAGGGTACAAGGAAACTGTACAACACTTGTCCCTGGATTGCCCATTTAAATGCTATAAAGAAATGTGGGCCAAAATTTTCTTGCAGGAGATGATATCTTCAACATCCTTGGCTATATGAAACAACTGCGGCTTCTTCATGGAAGTGATCATCTTGATGAGTTGGGGTATCGTAAAGGAATAGTGTCGGTGCAGAAAGTGACCAACACGTAAATATTTATAGTTTTGTTGTATGTCGTGATCGGAGGTGGCCTAGCATTCAATGACACAGGGTTTATACTGGCGCAGGCAACGTGCCCTACGTCCAGTTTGAGTCGGCCGGTGACTTTATTCCTGAGCCCAGGTGCTCGAAGATTGCTGTGGGGTTACAAACGGAAGGGAGAAAGATGGGGGTACAAGAGGTCTGGTCGGACTATGGGCTGAAGAGCCGAGAGTGATGGGAGCTCCACTATGTGCTAAGTGTTTGAGCGTGTGCTCGAGGTTTGAACCTAGTGGTTCTCCTGTTGTGTGTGTTGTTCGGGTTGTTGTGGACTGATCGATCGCCCCTTTTGGGAGAGAACGCATCCCCTTTTATAGATGAAGGGGATGGCCTTACAAGTGAGAGATGGAGATTGTACGTATGCTAAGTCTTGTTGCCCACGCCGTCGGATACAAGATGATTGTAGACGCCTATAACACTGTTAATGTTAGATGCACGTGGGAGGTTGCGTCTTCTTCTTCTTCTGATATGGCAGACGTCGGTGCCTGCCATACTGTTGATGCTCAGAGGCATGTAGGGGGTTTTACCATGTTCGCCTAATATGGTAAATACCGGCGCCCACAACATTGTAGGGAAAATGTCGGCGCCCACAACACTGCTTAGGTTCTGATACGCCAGGAAGGTTGCAGGGTACCCTTCTGACATGCCCTATTGGTACTGTCCTGCAGGTGTACATGGTATAGTCATTGGTATTGCGGTTGACTTGAGTGCCGTACCTTACTTTCTTCATCCGTTTTCTGGTCCTTACCGAGCAAGCGTCCCCGGTTAGTTGGTCCTAGTCGGCTCTGATTGCACTAGTCGGAGATGAGCTGTAAGCAGGGGTTAGGTGTATTCTCGGTCGGAGAAGTGGGTCGGAATCAAAAGTGGTGTTTGGCTAGGCCTTCCGGTCGGAGAGGCCGTCCGGAGGCGGGCTGGAGTTGGAAGCGAGCGCTGTTTTTTTCGGTCGGAGAGGCAGGCCGGAGTCGGAAGCGGGCGCCATTCCTCCTCGGCTAGGTCTTCCGGTTGGAGATTGGATCGCCCTTCCAGCCTATCATTTAGGTTTTTGGGCCGGCCCAAGAGTTACGCGTCGCTTGCAATGTTGCCTGCTGGTCTGAGCCTTTGTTGGGAAGTCGGTCCATGAGGGACCCCGGGTTTATAAACCCGACAGGAGCCCCTGAGCCCCCGGGCGATTCGGGTAGAATCGTCTGGGGGATTTTTGTCTCGACGGTGGGTGCGCATGAGCGCACCCACGGGTGTAGCCCCCTGGTGATTTGGGTAGAATCGTCTGGGGGTTTTTCGTGTTTGCTGACGGGGGAAGTTTTTGTTTTGTCAGCGGGTGCGCGCGAGCGCACCAGCGGGTGTAGCCCTCGGGTGATTCGGGTAGAATCGCCTAGGGGGTTTTGTCAGTGGACGTAGTTTCTTCTTTTTTGGTCTCTAACCTATCGTTTCTAGGAGCGTGGTCCCAGGCGTTTAGTCACAGTCGAGGGATCGACCAAGACATTAGAGTCGTGGATCTAGGCGTTGGGCGCGCCAAGGTATCGGACGAGACAGACTCACGGATCCAGGCGTTGGGCGTGCCGAGGGATCAGGCGAGTCGGAGTCATGGATCTAGGTGTTGGGCGTGCTGAGGGATTAGGCGAGTCAGAGTCAGGGATCTAGGCGTTAGGCGCACCGTGGAATCGGACGAGATAGACTCATGGATCTGGGTGTCGGGCACGCTGAGGTATCGGGCGAGTCGAAGTCACGGATCCAGGCGTCGGGCGTGCTGTGGGATCGGGTGAGATAGACTCATGGATCCAGGCGTCGGGCGCGCCGAGGGATCGGGCAAGTTAGAGTCATGGATCCAGGCATCAGGCATGCCGTGGGATCGGACGAGATAGACTCGTGGATCTAGGCATCTGGCACGCCAAGGGATCGAGCGAGTCGGAGTCGCGGATCCAGGCGTTTGGGCACGTCGAGGGATCGAGTGAGTCAGAGTCGTGGCCCCAGGCGTAGCCAAGGCGTTTGGGTGTCTTGAGCCCCTTAGGCCCATTAGGCTTGGTAGGAGTCAGTTTTTTGCATTACCCCGTCCGCGGTTTCTCACAACCGGAGGGGCTGAGCTAACATCGCTTGCCTCGATGGCTTGAGTGACGCGCTCGGTGAGCTCGCTAACAGGTACGTTCGGGTGAAGTCTGGATCTCTCATTTGTGATAGGGTCGGCATAGCCCTCATGTGGTGCTCCACTGCTCCTTAACCTGCAACCCGGTAGATGTCTGGGTTGTTCCAAAGACTGACCCAGGTGGCCCACTGGCTTCCCGTCGATGGAGATTATGTGGGTTTGGTGGGAGGTTAGGATCGAACGAGAAGGTTGAGATGACCCTATCTGCTTCGGGACAGACTAGGCGAGGGCCACTCGGGGCTCATCTGCATTTTCTCCCCTGGCTCTGTTTGACACGAGGTGGCCTCGAGCCCTTTGTGGGCCGTCCTTCGAACCCCAGTCGGTCGTTGCTCATGTTGAATGAGGCAACTGCCACTTCGTGATGCAACATGGAGCATTATGATGCATTTAACTGCATATGTGATGCTTTTGGATGTATGGAATGGATGAATGTGTGCATGGATGAATGAATGTTTACATAAAGAAATAGTGGGGATTTGGTAATGTTACCTTGATGACTCGAGTGATGGGGTTTTAGGAGCTCCTATCAGATATGTCTGACCGGGGTCCACGCTCGTCGTTCGTGATGGAGTCAGCATGGCCCACATGGGGCATCCCTCTGCTCCTTACCTGTCTCTCGGCGTTCGCCTGAGCCGTCCGATCGACTCAGGAAGCCTGTTGGTCTCTCCTGGTGGAGATCCCATCGTTTAGGCCTTTCCAAGTCCCGCCTGGTAAGGCGGAGGGCCACCTACACGCAGTGGCACCTTGTTTCTTACGCCCAGCATGCGGTAGTGGTGGGCCATACCCAGGCCACGTCCTGTCTTGTCTAACCAGGCGCTGTTCCGTCAGGCAGGGTGCATCCCATCGGTCAAGAAGCGTCCCATCATATCCCATCCACACTGAATGGGGGAAGAGAGAGGGTTTTTAGCCCCCGTCGTTTTGCCTTTCCCCAATCACTGCGCCTTGTCCAACTGTTGTGCCTCTTTCTTTAAGTAGGGGAAGGGAGAGGGCTTCTGTCCTGTTCCTTTGCCTATTCTTTATCCGCTGCCTCTTTTCCTTCTTCCTTCTCGCTCAGAGCGTTCGAGTGCCACGGTGGTTCCTATGAGAGAAAAGGGGAGAGCGAGGGAGAGGAAAAAACTCACATATCCATTTGCAAACCCAGAGCGCAATGTCAAGCTAGAGGTCATCCATCGTGAGGGAGTCGGTGCTGGCTGCTTTCATCGAGAAAGGGTTTCTACCAATGAAGGAGGTGGCGCACTAGAGGGCTCCTAGGGGGGAGTATTTCCCGCAACCTAGGGCCGACATGGTTGTTTCCTTCCTCGCCTTTCATGAGTGCGGGTTAGGATACCCCACACACTGGTTCCTACGTGGGCTCCTCAATGAGTGGGGCCTGGAGCTGCAGCACCTCAATTCGACTTGGGTGCTGCATATAATTGACTTTGTCACCATGTGTGAGGCCTTCCTTGGGATGGAGCCGCACGTGGACCTCTTCCGATGGTTGTTCTGTGGGCGAGATTTGTCAGAGGGGAAGCTACACATGATTGAGCCGGTGGAGGGTTTCGCGCTGCAGAAAAACCAAGCGCGTCAGGCTCATACCCCATGTACATCCCCTGCAATTCCAATTGGGGGTGGCACGGGGAATGGTTCTACATTAGGAACCCGATGGAGGTGCCATTCCCACCTTTCACCGTCAGGAGGCCAAAGAGGCAGGAGAGCTGGTCGTGGGGCCCCACCAGCCAGTAGAAGAAGAAGGTGGAGATTATCGAGGTGGAGCTCCAGAAGTTCATGTGGTGTGGCCTGGACGGGGTGTGGGTGTTCCACACCCTCTTCCGCCATCAGGTCGCTCTGCTGGTAGAGAGGACATGACCGATGTGGAACTACAATGGCCTGACGGACCTCGACCGTGTGTCGCCGGAGGAGCTGGTGAATGACGAGGTCTGGAGTCGTTTTGACCGGGTGCTGCAGCTGAGGCCTAAAGAGACCCTCGACGGAAAGCCCAGAGCTCTCAATGCTGTGACGGTGTCCAAACTGATATGCTCCCCACTCCTTACTCCATTTTCTTTTCCCCTCTGCTATGGCAGAACCGCCTAATCTAATGTCTCCCAGGAGTGCTTGCCTTCCATTAGACATTAAGCACTCAAGGGAGAACACCAAATTACACCGTTCCGTCGGGCACACCACAAGGGAGAACCCAAAAATCCACATTTTTTCATCAGGATCACAAATGAGAGAATAAAGCTTACAACATTCTTAAACCATTTGTTACATCACTTTTAATACAACATCAGAGTATAATATTTATTATTATCACAGCGGAATGTAATCATATTATCAGAGTTATGAACAATTTAAGTTAACAGTGGAATATAAACATGTGATCAGAATTACAGCGGAGATAAATAGCTATTCATGTCATGATGAAGCAGTGATATGCAAACTCTGACAACAGATTATAAACTTTCATTTATAAAAACATTTGGTAAGAGTTATCCATAAGACTATGATCACAGCGTAAAGAAAATCCTCTTTGAGCTCACTAGGAGGAATCCACACATAAGGGTCAGCTCTAGCATCCACCTGTCACCTGCAACAGGGGGAAATAAAACCCCAAGTACTCAATTATACTCAGCAAGACTTACCCGATAGGAGGAAAGAAAAGATTTCAAGGATATGCAAGGCTATCTAGCTTGTGGGTTTATTGCATCTGCAGGAGCATTACTGAAAGTGTGTCCTTATATTCGATTTTTATTAGCAGTGCGTTAGTTCATTAACTAACCATTCTATGTAAGCACCTGTACTACTTTCACGCAGGTGGTAAGCAATCAGATTTCCTTTTCACCACCTTTCATCTTTCAGTTCTTACTACGGTGCTAGAGTTAAGACAAGTCATACTAGAACACTGGTGATTCGCGAATCAATGCCCCTAGCTGGGTACCCCAAAAACACATGCCCTGCTTGTACCCCAGACACAAACAGGACCAACCCATCACCCTCCTATCCTAGGTGTCTCGGTCCCCGTCCAAACTAGGACTCCAAGCCCTCGCCCTTGAGTCCTAGACTCGGTGCGGTGTAAGGACCTCCTAACCCAAAAACCACCAAGACAGTCGGTCCAAAAAGAGCCGGATCCATGACAAGAGAGCAACAAGTCTTCCAAGCACCCATACCCAAGTATGTGCTCGGGATAATAAGTCTGTGACTTACCTAGAGCCTTATGCAACGACCTGTCCTTAACCGACACAGACAGGGAAAGCAGTGTAACCAAGCTATGCCCCATGTCCGCGGTGACACAACCTCTTACACCCACCAATACCCAAACCATATCCCTACCCGGTCACCATTTTTTCTTTCCACCATTTATATTTCCCAAGTGATAATAATACAGTAATATATTTTCTATATCTCGCGAGTGACAGGCAATCACTCGACTTCTACCGGAGTCCTGTAGCATAGCAATCTACACTATCCTATCATACTAGTAAGACTCATAGGATAAAACTATATATATATATATATGGAAGTGAGTTTCATTCAACTCCTTAAAACTTAATGCACAAATATAATTTAAACTGTAGAAAAGTAGGGGTTATGCACCGAGGCTTACCTGGGTAAGATATATATTAAAAAGTTAGTATCTGCATCTTTAGATCATCCACCATCAACTAGATAGAAAGCCCATTGCATCATCTCCTAGAGAGAATACCATTACACCATCCTCGGATTCCCAATCATTCTTCAATTGATCCGTTGACCCATCATCGTACCTATATGATATGCATTGATGCAAATGCATAGATGTAAATAATCAACGACAGCCGAAATGCTTAGAAATATGATCACGCCTCACAAGCTAACAAGATAACTCTAACGCTGGTCTACGTATTCATGTTGTCGAATAAGGCGTTACTTCCCAACCAATGTTTTAGTTATATAAACCCAAGTTGTTTCTCTATTTCATTCTATCAATTTAATCATTATTTGAAATATTATCTAGCAAACTAATTATTCTAGAGCTACAAAAATTATAGTGAGCAGCTAATAATATTAGTAATTTACTATAAAATTTTTAGAGCCAACACTATCACCAATTTATCACAACAATTCCTACAAGTTTATATTTTTACAATATTAAGTACCTTAAATTAATTATATAGCTACCAAGAATATTATAAAACCATGTGAACAAAATATACCAACAGGTAGATCATGATTTTAAAGACTCAACAAAACTAGTTTCACTACTTTTGGATCCCTATACTATTTTATATTGATTTTACAATTTTATTCCCAAGACTAAATTGGCAATCGTTTTAGAACAAAAGGGCCAGCAGCCATCAAAATCGACCTAGCGGAGCACAGTGCGCGCGCGGCCAGAGGCATAGGCGAGACGTGTGGGTAGGACGGCCCACCTGTGTGGCGAGCAATAGGCTGGCCCAAGCGGGGGCGGGCACGAGCGGCCCAGCCGGAATAGCCGACGACCCACGCACAACGGCAGCAGACCGGGCCAACATAGGTGGCACCAATCTGGCCCAAGTAGGGCGCGGCGCACGTGGCCCAGTGTGGTGCGAACGGTGGCCCAAGCACAGGCAGTGGCGCGGACGGTCTAGCGATGCGCCTAGCTAGTGGCACAGCGGAGGCCATAGGCCCACCAGGCGCGCACGCGGCAGCGGCCCACGCGGCCAAGCCCAAATGCGATGGTAGTTTTGCACTAAAACCCTTGAATTTCCCCCGAATTAACTAAGACCCTATCTATGAATCTATGTGTCTTGCATTTTTGCAAAATGAACACCATAAAAAATTTCTATTTGCGTTAGGGTCCTTTTTCTACCTTCTCAGATGCAGAGCACGACACAGAGGCGTCGGCCGGTGGCGGCGGCAACGACGTGGGGGGGGGACAGCACGTCGGCGATGGAGGCGTTGTGCAGGGGCAGCGAGGGCACCAGCCACTCTCATGGGTGTTGGTGGCATGGCCATGGGCGGCCCCCCTACGCCCGGCCGGCGGCCTAGCAGAGGTCGACGGCCCACCCGGCGCGCACGTGACAGCAGCCCATGCGGCCAAGCCCAAATGCGATGGTAGTTTTGCACTAAAACCCTTGAATTTTCCCTGAATTAACTAAGCCCCTATCTGTGAATCTATGTGTCTCGCATTTTTGCAAAATGAACACTGTAAAAAATTTCTATTTGCGTTAGGGTCCTTTTTCTACCTTCTCAGAAGCAGAGCATGACACAGAGGCGCCGGCTGGAGCCGACAGCAACGACGCGGGGGGCCAGGAAGGCACGACGATGATGGAGGCGTTGTGCAGGGGCAGCGAGGGCACCAGCCGCTCCCATGGGCGCTGGCGGCATGGCCATGGGTGGCCCGAGGCAGCCTGGCCACATACCCACATGAGCGACCATCGGGCTATGGCGGTGCAACCCGGCAAGGCCTGCCGGAGGACATGCGGGGTAGTGGTGGGTGGCCATGGCACACCGAGGGGCTACGTAGTGGACCCGGCTGGCACATGGTCGACTACGGGCACAACCGTAGGCAGATGCTGTGGGGCATGGAAAGCGACGCTGCAGGACGGCTCTACGGCTTCGGCGGCCTAGTGCTGCTTGTGCCAGGATGGGGCACGGCCCAGCAGCCACAACAGAGGAGGAAAAGGATGGGACGCTAGCACGTAGTGGAATGGGAGGAGCGGCGCTGCTGAGCAGTAGGCCCAGCGTGGGGCCGAGGGGCGTGTGCGCTCGCATGTGGTGGGAAGGGGCAGCTATGGCGGCCCAGCGTAGGAGGCATCCTGACGGTGGGGCACTAGGGATGCTGCGAGTGGGAGCAGGAATGGTAGGCACCGACACCCGAGGCAGGCAGAATAGAGAAGAATGACATAAGAAGAAAAGTGAGGAGGCAGTGCTATGGGCACGAGCCTGACATGTGCCACGGAGAGGAAAACGAGGTGGTCATGACAAGCAAGGACATATCATAGAGGCAAGGAGATAGAGTGAGCAGCGGCTCGTCATAGGTAGACAAGACAAGTATGGCAGACCGAACTGGCAGACAGGAGCTGGGACGCCTCCTCCACGGTAGTAGAAAAGAAAGGGAGAGAAGCAACACGAGGGAGGGACCCTTCGTAAACATGCTAGAGCAATGACGCGGAGGTAGGATGGGACGGCGTAGCATGGCCAGTAGCGGCAGGCAAGGATAAGGCCACGGCCACAGAAATGGAAAAGGAGGAAAACAAGAGTGTTCGTCCAACTTTCATTAATGCAGGAGCAGCGTGGCGGCAGCAAGGATGACACATGTTTCACGCGCTAAGGCACAGCAATGGTGCCCCTGCGTGTGGCCTGTGCGCGAAACAGTAGCGGCATGACTCTTTCTCAATAACGCGCATCAGGGTATGTATGTGAGGGAACACGCTACAGCAGAACACATGGGCACCGTGAGGCTCTACTGGCTGCCTACCTATGCGTGAGACGACGCGATGCGGAGGTGACAGCGATACGTTGCCGACAACTATAAAAGAGCTAAATCCTATTGACTTTCACCAATAAACATCGCACACGATAGCTCATACTCGTACCAAGCCATGGAACAAAATATTAAGGCATTATGTAATTATTTTATGCAAAATAAATCGCCACAAACAACGCTTTAAATATAATTTTTGATTTTTACCGTTGACACGAAAAGCTGGTTTTTAAGTTTTAAAATCCGAGGAAATCATTTCGAAGATTTTACTTAGGCCTAAATCATGGTGATAAACAAGATCGTAACACCAGGGTGTTACATCTGCTCCCCTATTTTTTTGGTTTTGAGTCGCCTGTTTTGTAGGGACTTGGAGTTTACAAGTCCTAGCCGCACCTTCCGAAGGGGCTAGAGGGCACGGCGCGGCAAGTCACCCAGAAGGAGGTGGCGGTTGAGAGGAAGAGGAAGAAGGCCGAGGAAAATAGGAGTGACATTGAGTCAGAGCTCGAGTTAGAGGACCCCACAGAGGTGGGGGATGACATGATCTTCTCTGAGGTGGAGGAAAGCCAGGAGGTTGTTGTGACATCGGCGGAGCATTGTGATCCTATGGCCGCGTCCGCTGGTGGTGAGTAGGAGGCAGAGAGGCATGATAATGTTCCCACGCCGAGGGAGCGTGCTGCGAGCAGACGCCGTCGGTGAACAGGAGGCGAAGCGGACGCGGTCACCGCGCCCTTCTGAGGCATCGCCGGCCTCATGCCCACCTGCTTTAGGCATGGCGGAGCAAGCTAGGTGGTCAGGGGAGTGGGTTCATACCCGCTCATCTTTGGGGCCAGCACTGATGCATGACCCGCAACCGAGGGATGCCCCGCCTACTGCTTTGGTCAGCGTGCCTTGGGCCAGTGGTTGTGGCGACACGGGGGCTGAACAGGAGCCGGTTGTGTCAACTCTTCCCCTAGCTGAAGTGAGGGGGCACGGGTCATGGCTCAGGAGCGGTCCTCTCTAGGTGGGCCCATTGATGTCGGATCAAGGCTTCAGAGCCCTACTGCTTCTGTCCTGGTATGCCTTCTTTGATTCTTTTTGATCTTGCTATTGAGTTTTTTGGAGTGTGGCTGACCTATACTTTATCAACAGCGGTCGGATGCTGACAGGGCTGAGCATCGCCCCAACTCCTATGTGGGAGGATTAGAAACCCACCTTGCAGCGCACCACGGTGAGCGATGAGGAGAGCAGGGTGGTCATGGTGGGTCCTTCCCTTCCTAGGGTGGCACCCCTTGGGTTGGTTGCTAGTATGGTGGTAGCGGCAGCGTCGGTGTTGGCGGTGATCTCGGTTGTGACGGTGGAGGCCATGTCGGAGGTAACCCTTATGGCCCCTCCTCCACCGGCTATGGCGGAAGAGGAGAGGGAGACCAGGCTCCCTACCTCACCGAGCGGAGGGCCACATGACTCACCCTCCTGGTTGGAGCTGGACGTGCTGGGGGGAGATGCAGCCGAGCTAGAGCCAGAGCGTTTGCCGGTGGCCTATGAAATCGAGGTGGTGGAGATCCCCTCTAACGGCGAAGTAGGTGATGAGGTGGAGCTGCCGGTGCTATCGTGGGAGCTGATGGTGGTTGGACCATCAGCTGGGGCCTCTAGTGGGCTAGAGGCCACCAACCTGGTGTGGCCCTGCCCTAAGGACCTAAGGAAGGTTCGGTTCATCCTTCAGGATGCGTAGGAGTGTCAGCTCTGGGACGTGCTTAGGGGGAGAGGATTTGCCATGGTGTTCGATCTTGTCCAACTATCGGTGAAGCTTGAGGAGACCAAGGAGCAGGTTAAGTCCATCTAGCATATGGTCAAAGTCGACCTACCCCACGCCATAGTAGTGAGTTTCCTACATTCATCCTTGACCCCTTGGTCTTTCGCCGATTGCCTTAGCATGCTTACTTCTCGTTTTTGCATGGTCTGGAGGAGATGTCAAGCTATAAGTCATGTTTCCTCTAGATGGAGCATGCTTGGATGGTCGAGCTCGAGCGTGAGCTAGAGTCCGCCCGCCGTGAGTCCTAAGACCGAGCGGCAGAGGTAACCGAGGCACGTGCGGTAGAGCAGCTCATGGCAGAGTGGGCGACCGCCGCCGAGCGAGGGCTTAAGGGGGTGGAGGTCCACCAGGCGGAGACCGAGGCGGTGCTACAGAAGTCCCTAGTGGGCACTAGGGCGGCGCTCCAAAGTTCCCTGGAGACTCTGGAGATTGAGCGGAAGGCCCTGGTGTTGGAGCAGAAGGCCCTGGCATCAGAGCGGAAGGCCTAGTCAGAGGCCAACCAGGAAGTGCTCACGCTTCAGGGCTGGGTGATGGGGACTGAGGAGGCGAATGCCTGGCCATGCGAGCAGGTGACTCGGCAGAAGGAGGGACTCTCCATCCTTGAGAACACCCACCTTGGTACGTACTTTTTCTATTTTTCGACATGTTGGTTTCTTCCTTTAGCTTGCTTCTGAGCTTGTTGTCCTTCTTCTAAAGCTAGGTGGAAAGGTGGAGTCATTAGAGCGGGACCTGGAGACGGCCAAGGCGACGATTGGCTGGAATGCGGAGGCGCTAGTCCAGTCCCTTGAAGAGTGATGTGCTCTTAAGGGGGAACTTGACCAGATACGCAATGTTGCCTAGCTCATCGTCTCAGAGGTCTTCAGGTCGGTGCCAAGAACCAGCGCGCCCGCCATTCGGCTGGCAGAGGTTCTAGATGAGGTTTTTGCCCTCATCACCGATGGGTGTTCTATGGGATGTCAGGGGTGTTGACCACGGTGGCGATGTACCACCCAGACCTGGACTTCACCACCAGCTACAATGGGTACGCCGATGGCTGGAGCGCGGAGGACATCCACTCGCTCGGGGAGAGCTTGCTGCCACACACAAAGTTGGTGGCCGAGCAAGTCTCCGCATAGTGGGTGATGGAGGCTTGCCGTGCGAACATGGCCGAAGGCGCGCGTCAGGAGGAT
Source organism: Miscanthus floridulus (assembly GCF_019320115.1). NCBI lineage: Eukaryota > Viridiplantae > Streptophyta > Magnoliopsida > Poales > Poaceae > Miscanthus > Miscanthus floridulus. Next base: position 29,081,313 of record NC_089597.1, on the reverse strand, counting down.
GTCGCCTAGCCTATGGATGGCGTGGAGCCTGGGTCAAAAGCGGACATCGCCCCGCCTCTGATGGAGCCGAACATTGCTTAGTCGGAGGACGAGCAGCCCCTACCCTCGTCGGTCAATCCGGTAGCCAATGCCGCCGAGGAGCCGCAGCAGATTTTTTTAGAGTAGAAATACTTTAGTAAATGTAAAATATAATGTCATGGGGGAGCCCCCTATATAAAGTGTTTTTGTGTATTCATGAATACAGTAACTTTGTTTTCGTGATGGAACTACTTCGTTCAGGGAATTTTGTCCCGTCCGTTTCTTATTTTTACCTTAGCATAACTTTGTTTTTTATTCTTTTCTTTTTTGTACCTGCCCGTTCACACTGTAGGCTACAACCTTAAGAGCCCAGGGCAGGGTCCATGAGGCTTAGCTGCTCATAACCATAGGTAGAGGCGGGGTGCGATCGGTCGGAATATTTAAAGCAAAGTTACGTAAGGTAATTAAAGGAACGGGCTATCCTTTTGTTTGGGGAAAAAAGGAATTTACCTTATGATAGTAAAAAAGGGAGGTGGTATTGCACCCCCGTGGAGCCCCCGAGTGACCCGGGCCTAAAGTGTTCAGGTCAGGGCGCTTTATAGGAGCAAACATTAAGTAAAAATGGTAAGAGTGGATTTTAGGGGAAGAAAGGACGTAGTTGTTCGCTATTCCAAGTGTTGGTGAGAAAGTTCACCATTGTCGTCCTTCAGTCGGTAGGCGCCCAGTCGGATCACCTTGGTCGCCGTATAGGGACCTTCAGTCATCTGAATCCTTGCCCGCCACGCCCCCTTTCTCGGCTGCTGTCTCCTTGCCTTTTCCTTCCTTCGGCCCGTCGGCCTGTCGTAGAAAGCGCTTGAGGAGCTCACAGTCCTTGTAGAGGTGTTTAACGGGGTAGGCGTGGTTGGTGCACGGGCTCGCCATGAGCTCGTTAAAGTGGTCCAAGAACCCCTGCTGGGGCTGTTTGCCCGTGTGATCAGCTGCGGTGACCAACACGGAGTTGGTCGGTCAGTGCTAATCATTCTTGTTCTTTTTGCCCCTCTATGTGGAGGGGCCCTCGTTCTGATCCTCATGCTTGGCCTTGCCTTTGTCCCAGCCTCCATTGAAGATCACTCCGATCGCCTCCTCGCCGAAGGCGTGGTTTGTGGTGACGTCGAGCAGGTCGTGGGTGGTACGGGGCTTCAGGCAGCCAAGCTTGTGGATCAGGGACTCACAGGTTGTCACGAAGAGGAATGCGCTGATGATGTCCACATCGATGATATTAGGAAAGGAGTTGCACTGCTTCGAGAACCTACATATGTAATCCCACAGGGACTCGTTGAGATCCTGCTGGTAGCTCTTGAAGTCCTAGGAGTTTCTAGGGCAGACATACATCCCCTACAAGTTCTCGATGAAGACCCTCTTGAGGTCCACTCAGTCGCAGATGCTGTCGCGCGGGAGGAATTCAAGCCAATCTCGAACATGTTCTCCTACGTAGATAGGGAGGTACTGAATGATGAAGTCTTCAAGCCATGGTGAGCCGGAAGTCTTCAAGCCATATGCCGGGGTTCATCTCCTCGGTATATTTGGTGATGTTGGTAGGCGGTTGGAAGCGCTATGGGAACAGTGCTCTCTGGATGCGTCGGCCAAAGGCCTATGGTCCCGGGCGATCCGAGCTAGGACTCTAATCATCCAACCGGTGACCGCGCCTAGGGTGCATTTCACCACTCCCCACGATGGTCTAGCCAGGGTCTGTGTCGCCTGCCCTCACTGCCACTCGGTGGACTTCATCATCATGCCAGGCCTGATGCCGATTGCTGATGATGCTACGAGCGTCTTGGTTTGGCCTGAGCTGCTCGTGCACAGGGGACTGGTGTGGATTGGGTGCCAGGTCAGATCGTGGCATAGCTACAGCCTCCTATGTCATGCTCGGTGGCTGTAATGGTGAGCGAATGGAGCGATTCGTCTGGTGCGTCCCCACTCCCTTGGTGGGGAGAGAGGCCGCGAGTCGATGTCGTGATGCGGAGCTTTTCACCTGTTGAACGGCGGCGGTCCCTACTAGCACCCGGAGGTTTCGGTGGACCGCCCATTCCTAAGGGTTGATAGGTTCGAGAACGCCGTAGAGAAGCATCGCCACAGCGGCGATGTTCTGGCCGGCCCGAGCGAACTGTGGGTGATCGTTCCCCCCGTCCATGATGTTGAGCTGGACCTGGCGAGCGCACCCCTGGGCACCGCTCATCGGGTTACACACACACAGGGCACAGTGTGTGTGTCGAGCGTGCCGGCGCAGGTGGTGGCTAGTTTTGCCGCCATTGTCGTAGCTCCTCGCTGTGCTTTTGTGTGAGCGCGAGGGCCCCCGCATGAGGGTCCGAAGGGGTGTGAGTCTACAAGGACTCCGCTACCACCAGCGGCTACCCAAAGCATCTACCATAGTGCACTCCCGAGATGGACAGTGGCAAGGTGTTATGTCGCCGATGCTGGAGCCGTCGCTCTTGACATTGTCATCCATGAGGCCGAGGAAATAGGTGGGAGCATAGCTCGCCATCCCCACAAATTCAGATGTGAGAGGAGGCAGCATCAGCATTTTTTGGGACCCCCGGGCGTATGCGTCAGCGGGGGACATGAGGCCGCAGGGGAACCGGTCGCATGGCGGTCGCGGTGCGGACAACGGGGTCCCTCCGAAGAATCGGCAAAAGATAGTAAATAGTGAGTAAATAACAAAGCGTATGTTACTCATAGTGGGGTTTGAGTAAAGCGTTTGCTCAGAACGAAGCGTAGGTGCCTCATCGTTGAAGTCGTTGGGTGTCCCAGAGCCAACGAAGGGTGCCCCTCTAACGGGCGCCGGGATGGATGTCTCCTCGTGGAGGTGTAGTTGAAAGGTCCTAATATGGCTAGAGGGGGGGGTGAATAGCCTATCTAAAAATCTACAAATCAACTAGAGCAATTTGATTAGTATGACAAATAGCGTAATGCAAACTTGCTCTAGCTCTACAAGGGTTGTAAGCCACCTATCCAACAATTCTAGTTGCAATGATTACTTAGGCACACAAACTTGCTATGTAATTATTCACTAAGTGCTCTCAATCTTGCTACTCTAAAGAGCTCAACTAGATAAATGTAAATAATAAAGCAAGCTCTCAATTCAAATTACACTAAAGAGCTTGTATCAACTAGTTTGCAAGAATGTAAATAAGTGAGTAGGGTGATTAGACCGACGTGTAGGGGATGAACCAATCACAAGATGAATATATAGCCAATCACCGAGAGAATGCCAAAGACAAGAGACAATCGGTTTTCTCCCGAGGTTCACATGCTTGCCAACACGCTACGTCCCCATTGTGTCGACCAACACTTGGTGGTTCGGTGGCTAAGAGGTGTTTCACAAACCTCGTCCACATGATTTGACACCGCAAGAACCGGCCCACAAGTGAGGTAACTCAATGACACGAGCAATTTACTAGAGTTACCTTTCGGCACTCCGCCGGAGAAGGTACAACTCCCCTCACAATCACCAAAGGCAGCCATGAACAATCACCAACTCGTGCCGATCCTTCACCACTGCTCCAACCGTCTAGGTGGTGGCAACCACCAAGAGTAACAAGCGAAATCCGCAGCGCAACACGAAAACCAAGTGCCTCTAGATGTAATCACTCAAGCAATGCACTTGGATTCTCTCCCAATCTCACAATGATGATGAATCAATGATGGAGATGAGTGGGAGGGCTTTGGCTAAGCTCACAAGGTTGCTATGTCAATGAAAATATGCAAGAGTTGGAGCTTCAGCCGGCCATGGGGCTATAAATAGAGCCCCCATCAAATAGAGCCGTTATACCCCTTCACTGGGCAAAATGCGCTCTGACCGGACGCTCTGATCATATTGACCAGACCCTGGACTCAGTGTCTGGTCCACTGATTTATGCCATGTGTCACTAGCTTCAAACACTGTTCATCATATTTCAATGGCTACAAAGTTGATCGGACGCTCCGACAAATCAGACCGAACGCTGAAGCCCCAGCGTCCGGTCGTTTCCAGTAAGCTCCCCGAGGCGTATTTCTTCGACCAGACGCGTCCGGTCCACCTTGACCGGACACAGACCAGCATCTGGTGCAATACCCTAGGTATTGTGCCGACTGATAGCTCGACCAGACACAGCCTTTCAGTGTTCGGTCGCTGAGTGACCCAGCGTCCGGTCAGTAGACCGACGCCAGCATCATTGTGACCAACTCCATTTCACCTCTAACTTCTTCACCCTTGATCAAATGTGCCAACCACCAAGTGTATCACCTTATGCACATGTGTTAGCATATTTTCATAAATGTTTTCAAGGGTGTTAGCATTCCACTAGATCCTTAAGTGCATATGCAATGAATTAGAGCATCTAGTGGCACTTTGATAACCGTATTTCGATACGAGTTTCACTCCTCTTAATAGTACGGCTATCTATCCTAAATGTAATCACACTCACTAAGTGTCTTGATCACTAAAACAAAATGGCTCCTACATTTTATACCTTTGCCTTGAGCCTTTTGTTTTTCTCTTTCTTCTTTTCCAAGTCTAAGCATTTGACCATCACCATGCCATCACCATTGTCATGATCTTCACCATTGCTTCATCACTTGGAGTAGTGCTACCTATCTCATGATCATCTTGATAAACTAGGTTAGCACTTAGGGTTTCATCAATTAACCAAAACCAAACTAGAGCTTTCGATCTCTCCCTTTTTGGTAATTGATGACAACCCTTATACAAAGATATGATTTAAAGTTCATTTGAATCCATGTTGCTTGCCCAAGCATATTTACCATGTGTAAAGGATATGGGCAAGTTACATGAACTCCATATGATAGCAATTGCTCCCCCTACATATGTGCTAAGAGTTTAGATTGAAGCTTTGCACATATGATTAGATAGGAAATATAGGAGTCAATTTCTACCACATGATGCTAAGGTATAAGAGATGGACCTTTGAAGCATGATACCAATCAGAGTGCACCAATATACCATCCTTAGCACCATTGGTAACTAGACATATACAAGAACTAGAATGCCCCGTGAGATCAATATTACATGCAAGGGAACATAAGTCTAGTTACTTAGCCTATGCATGCTAGTTTTTTATTTCAACATTCAAACTTACAACTAGCATACACCACACAAGCATGGATATTTGAAATTAAAAACTTATGCCATGCAAGCAAACATATGTAATGCTCATTCAAATGCACCATACAAGTTTATGAGCTTGCTCCCCCTATTTGTATGCTCAAAATTTTAATTGATCCCCTTCCTTTGTCATATATTATCTCTCTCCCTTTGTTTCACTATCTTTGTACACTATTTCTCCCCCTTTGTCATCAATGACCACAAAGGCTTAAAGTATAGATAGGGTAGGATTATTAATGTCAATAATTTGCACAAAAGGTGGCCTCAAATTATGGATATGTTGGGGTGAAATCACATGAAATGAGGATCATTTTCCCAATTTGGTTCAATCTAGATTACTTGCAAAAGATATTTAACTCAGTTTGATCCAAGGACAAGTTTCTTCACACCTCTAAATAAGGGTTATCTTATACCATGTTGAGTTAAACACTCATAGCTCATTTTCTAAATCAAACACTAGGTTTACAAGCCCACAAACATGTCATATGCTACCACTAGACCATTTCAAACATACAAGCAATAGTGGTACCATACAACCATCAAATTCATTTGATTTTCATGAATGAGCCTAGGACATGATAGGAATGACTAGATGCACTAAACAAGTCCTTAGCAATGGATGGATGACATGTCAATCAATTTTACCTTGCTTTGCTCGAAGGAGAGGCATGTCATATAGTGGGGGTGCATCAACACATATTTGAGGAGTCAAGTATGTTCAATTCATTCCTTAGCTTGCAAAACCTCTTCTCATCAAGTGGCTTGGTGAATATGTCGGCAAGTTGATCTTCGGTGCCCACACTCTCTATGCAAATGTCCCCTTTTTGTTGGTGATCTCTTATCAAATGATGATAGACATCTATGTGCTTTGTTCTTGAGTGTTGAACCGGGTTGTTGGTGAGCTTTATGGCACTTTCATTATCACATAGCAATGTCACTTGCTTGAACTTGATTCCAAAGTCACTCAAGGTAGCCTTCATCCAAAGTAATTGAGCACAACTACCGGCCGAAATGTACTCCGCTTTGGTGGTTGAAAGGGCTACACTATTTTGCTTCTTTGATGACCAAGATACAAGTGATCTTCCCAATAGTTGACATGTGCCCGATGTGCTCTTTCTCTCAACTTTGCATCCCGCATAATCGGAATCCGAATATCCAATCAACTCAAATCTTGCTCCTTTGGGATACCATAATCCAACATGTTGTGTATGCTTCAAGTACCTCAATATTCTCTTAGTTGCCTTCAAATGACTTTCTCTTGGTGAGGCTTGAAATCTAGCATACATGCATACACTAAACATCACATCCGGCCTTGATGCGGTCACATAGAGTAGACTTCCAATCATGGACCGATACATCTTTTGATCCACCATGTTGCCACTTGCATCACTATCCAAGCTTCTACTTGTCCCCATTGGTGTACTAATAGCTTTACTCTCATCCATTTCAAACTTCTTCAGCACGTCCTTGATATACTTGCCTTGACTCACAAATGTGCCATTCTTCATTTGCTTGATTCGAAGACCAAGGAAGTAACTAAGCTCTCCAATCATTGACATCTCAAACTCACTTGCCATCATTTTGCCAAACTCCTCACAAAATTCTTGATTTGTTGATCCAAAGATGATATCATCAACATAGATTTGCATCATAAACAAGTCATTTCCAAGCTTCTTGGTGAAGAGACTGGTGTCAACCTTTCCCATCTTGAATCCCTTAGAGAGTAGGAAATCCCTCAATCTCTCATACCATGCTCTAGGTGCTTGTTTTAATCCATACAAAGCCTTTCTCAACTTGTAGACATGGTTGGGTTTCTTCTCATCTTCAAAACCGGGAGGTTGCTCAACATACACAAGCTCATTGATGTACCCATTGAGAAATGCACTTTTCACATCCATTTTGTACAACTTGATATTGTGGGCACAAGCATAAGCTAGCAAGATCCTAATTACTTCCAATCTTGCAACTGGGGCATATGTTTATCCAAAGTCAAGACCTTCAACTTGAGTGTAACCTTGAGCTACTAATCTTGCTTTGTTCCTTATTACTATCCCATCTTGATCTTGCTTGTTCCGAAAGACCCACTTAGTTCCAATCACATTATGATTCTTAGGCCTCTCAACTAAATCCCATACTTGGTTTCTTGTGAAGTTGTTTAGCTCCTCATGCATAGCATTGATCCAATCAACATCCCTCAAAGCTTCATATATCTTCTTAGGTTCAATGGATGACACAAATGAGAAATGCTCATAAAATGAAGCCAATCTTGATCTTGTTTGCACACCTCTTGAAATATCACCAATGATAGTATCCAATGGATGATCTCTTGCAACATTGGTTGGTTGAAGCACTTGCACTTGATTGCTAGCATTTGATTGATCACTTGGTTGAGATGATGAACTAGCCATTTGTTGATCTTGCACATTGCCATTACTAGTGCTTGCTTGGATTTGATCATGAGAACCACTAGCTTGCACATTTGAGTTAGAGATCACTTGATTCTTGTCATCTTCAACATCAATCACCTCTCTAGGCCTTAACTCACCAATGTCCATGTTCTTCATTGTATTGACCAATTGAGTGCCTCTTACATCATCTAGATTCTCATCTTCCTCTTGGGAACCATTTGTTTCATCAAACTCCACATCATGAACCTCCTCAAGAGTATCACTAGCCAAATTCCAAACTCTATAAGCTTTGCTAGTAGTGGAGTAACCAAGCAAGAAACCTTCATCACATTTCTTTTCAAACTTGCTCAATCTAGTGCCTTTCTTCAATATGTAGCATTTACAACCAAAAACCCAAAAGTATGCTATGTTGGGCTTTCTTCCATTCAATAGCTCATAAGGTGTCTTCTCCATCATGGGGTGACAATAGAGTCAGTTGCTATAGTAGCAAGCCATGTTGATTGCTTCAGCCCAAAATGAATGACTCACATTGTACTCACTCAACATTGATCTTGCCATATCAATCAAGGTTCTATTTTTTCTTTCAACTAGCCCATTTGATTGAGGATTATACTTGGCCGAGAATTGATGTCTAATTCCAAATTCATCACATAACTCATCAACTCTAGTGTTCTTGAATTTACTACCATTGTCACTTCTAACTTTCTTGATTGTTGTTTCAAACTCATTGTGAATGCCTTTGATAAATGATTTGAATATTGCAAACACATCACTCTTGTCACCAAGAAAGAACACCCATGTGTATCTAGTGAAATCATCCACAATCACAAATCCATATTTGTTTCCACCAATGCTAGTGTATGTGGTTGGTCCAAACAAGTCCATGTGCATCAACTCAAATGCCTTGGAGGTGCTCATCATGCTCTTCTTAGGATGTGTGTTACCAACTTGCTTTCCGGCTTGACATGCACTACATAGCTTATCCTTCTCAAATGTAACATGTTTCAAGCCTCTAAGTCATGCTTAATCAACTTGTTCAATTGTTTCATTCCAACATGACCAAGCCTTCTATGCCATAACCAACCCATGCTAGACTTAGTGATCAAACATGTTGACAATTGAGCTTCTCTAGCATTGAAATCAACTAAGTATAGATTCTCATATCTAAATCCTTTGAATATCAAGTTAGAGCCATCTACACTTATGATATCTATATCATCCACACCAAATATGCACTTGAAACCAAGATCACACAATTGAGCTACTGATAATAGGTTGAAGTTCAAGCTCTCTACTGGTAGCACATTGGAAATGCTCAAATCATTGGATATTGCAATCTTACCAAGCCCTTTGACCTTGCCTTTGCCATTGTCACCAAATGTGATACTATCAATCCCATTGCTCTTGCTTTCATTGATTGAATTGAACATTCTTGAATCACCGGTCATGTGTTGTGTGCATCCACTATCAGCACCCAATGCCTTCCTCCGGCTTTATAATTTACCTACAAAAGAAGATCAATTCTTTTTAGGTACCCAAACTTGCTTGGGTCCTTGTAGGTTAGTCACCAAGGTCTTTGGTACCCAAATGGCCTTCTTCTTTGGGCCCATAATTGGTGTACCAATGAACTTAGCCTTCACACCATTGGCACCCTTATAAAGCATGTAACAAGAATCAAATTTGATTGAGGATACATTAGGTAGCTTGTTCTTGTTAGTCTTGCAACTTTGCTCTATATGCCCAACTTGCTTGCATCTATTGCAAAACTGACCATTGCCCTTCACAAAGCTAGCTTTGGGAGTGACAAAGGCTGCCTTGCCTTTCTTGGGGGTATAGCCTAATCCCTCTTTGTTGATTGAAAATCTTTGGCTACCCAAGCACTTTAGCAAGTGGGCTTCTCCACCATAGGCATTGCCTAAGGCACGAGTGAGCTCATTTACCTCCTTCTTGAGGTTCTCATTTTCCACCATTAGTGATGTATCATTCATAGGTGGAGTAGAAGTGGTAGTGCTACAAGAAGAGTTAGTGGGAGCAACTATAGTGGGCATAAAAGAATCATCAATAATATCACATGTTAGTCCCACATCACATATAATTATCACTTGTTCCTTCTTGGCCTCCTCCTTCTTGACTTGCTCAATGAGAGAGGAGTGAGCTTTTTCAAGCTTAGAGTGAGTTTTGCCAAGCTTCTCATGGGCTTCCATTAGCTCCTTTCTCTTCATCTCATTGCAAGCGTGCACTTGCTCACACATGTCCAAGAGCTCCTCCTTGGAGTACTCCTCATCATCATCATCACTCCTACAATCATCACTTTCATTTTCGTCATCACTCACGTCATATTTTACCTTGGTAGGCTTTGCCATGAGGCATGTTGATGGAGTGTCGAAGATGGAGGGCTTGTTGTTGATGGCGATGCTTGCTAGTGCTCTCTTGATAGATTTCTTATCATCATCACTCGAGCTATCACTATCCGAAGAGCCATCACTATCCCATGTGACTACATAGCCTCCACCCTTTTTCTTCTTTTGGAAGGTCATTCTCTTCTCCTTCTTTTCTTTCTTATCCTCCTTGTGCTTCTTCTTCTCATCCTCATCATTATCACTATTGTATGGACAATTTGCTACTACATAATCGGGGCTCTTGCAATTGTAGCATCTTCTCACATACTCTTTCTTCTTGGTGTGATCTCTTCTCTTTCTTGCACCATAGCCCTTCTTCTTCATGAACTTGCCCATCTTGCGCACAAAGAGAGCCATAGCCTCATCATCAATATCACTTAGATCTTCATCATCATTTGATTCTTTCTTGGAATTGCCCTTGTTTTTATATGATGATGAACTAGCCTTGAATGCTATGCTTTTCTTCTTCTTATCCTCTTCTTCCTTCTTGTCCTCCTTGTCATCCCCCTCCCTTTCCACACGGTATGTCTCTTGTGTCATGACATCACCTAGTACTTGGTTGGGGGTAATGTCCTTCAATCCTTCTCTTATGATGAGCAATCTTAACATCTCAAATCTTGGAGGTAGGCACATCAAGAATCGATGAGAGACATCATCATCCTTGATCTTTTCTCCCAAAGCCTTCAAGTCATTGACAATTACTTGTAGCCGATGAAACATCTCCGGAATGCTCTCATCATCCTTCATCTTGAAACTTGTCAACTTGTCCTTGAGGATGTACAACTTGGCACTCTTCACCGCCGGTGTGCCCTCATAAGTTTCCTCCAATCTCTTCCACACCTCATTTGCTCTTTCACAATCCTTGATTTGCTCAAACACCTTGGAATCAATGGCATTATATATGGTGTTGAGAGCCATTGTAATACATTGCTTGTTGATCTTATCTTGGTTGGTTGGATCATCAGGATCAATGATAGCATAGTCATTCTTGGTCACTTCCCATACTTGATCATTGATTGAACCAAGATACATTCTCATTTTTCTCTTCCAATAATCATAGCATGTGCCATCAAAGAACGGTGGTTTGCCCCCCACATGGTCGAACACAACTTGAGCCATAATTTGACACCGAGGTTGTTAAGCCTTTAATCAAACGGTGACCACAGCTCCGATCCCACTTGAAAGGTCCTAATATGGCTAGAGGGGGGTGAATAGCCTATCTAAAAATCTACAAATCAACTAGAGCAATTTGATTAGTATGACAAATAGCGTAATGCAAACTTGCTCTAGCTCTACAAGGGTTGCAAGCCACCTATCCAACAATTCTAGTTGCAATGATTACTTAGGCACACAAACTTGCTATGTAATTACTCACTAAGTGCTCTCAATCTTGCTACTCTAAAGAGCTCAAGTAGATGAATGTAAATAATAAAGCAAGCTCTCAATTCTAATTACACTAAAGAACTTGTATCAACTAGTTTGCAAGAATGTAAATAAGTGAGTAGGGTGATTAGACCGACGTGTAGGGGATGAACCAATCACAAGATGAATATATAGCCAATCACCGGGAGAATGCCAAAGACAAGAGACAATCGATTTTCTCCCGAGGTTCACGTGCTTGCCAACACGCTACGTCCCCGTTGTGTCGACCAACACTTGGTGGTTCGGCGGCTAAGAGGTGTTTCACAAACCTCGTCGACACGATTTGACACCGCAAGAACTGACCCACAAGTGAGGTAACTCAATGACACGAGCAATTTACTAGAGTTACCTTTCGGCACTCCACCGGGGAAGTTACAACTCCCCTCACAATCACCGAAGGCGGCCACGAACAATCACCAACTCGTGCCGATCCTTCACCGCTGCTCCAACCGTCTAGGTGGTGGCAAGCACCAAGAGTAACAAGCGAAATCTGCAGCGCAACACGAAAACCAAGTGCCTCTAGATGTAATCACTCGAGCAATGCACTTGGATTCTCTCCCAATCTCACAATGATGATGGATCAATGATGGAGATGAGTGAGAGGGCTTTGGCTAAGCTCACAAGGTTGCTATATCAATGAAAATGTGCAAGAGTTGGAGCTTCAGCCGGCCATGGGGCTATAAATAGAGCCCCCATCAAATAGAGCCGTTATACCCCTTCACTGGGCAAAACGCGCTCTTACCGGACGCTCCGGTCATATTGACCGGACCCTAGACTCAGCGTCCGGTCCACTGATTTATGCCACGTGTCACTAGCTTCAAATGCTGTTTGTCAGATTTCAATGGCTACGAAGTTGACCGGACGCTCCGGCAAAACAGACTGGACGCTGAAGCCCCAGCGTCCGGTCGTTTCCAGTAAGCTCCTCGAGGCGTATTTCTTCGACTGGACGCGTCCGGTCCACCTTGATCGGACACAGACCAGCGTCCGGTGCAATACCCTAGGTACTATGCGGACTGACAGCTCGACCGGACGCAGCCTTTCAGCGTCCGGTCACTGAGTGACCCAGCGTCCGGTCAGTAGACCGACGCCAGCATCATTGTGACCAACTCCATTTCACCTCTAACTTCTTCACCCTTGATCAAATGTGCCAACCACCAAGTGTATCACCTTATGCACATGTGTTAGCATATTTTCATAAATGTTTTCAAGGGTGTTAGCATTCCACTAGATCCTTAAGTGCATATGCAATGAATTAGAGCATCTAGTGGCACTTTGATAACCGTATTTCGATACGAGTTTCACTCCTCTTAATAGTACGGCTATCTATCCTAAATGCGATCACACTCACTAAGTGTCTTGATCACTAAAACAAAATGGCTCCTACATTTTATACCTTTGCCTTGAGCCTTTTGTTTTTCTCTTTCTTCTTTTCCAAGTCTAAGCATTTGACCATCACCATGCCATCACCATTGTCATGATCTTCGCCATTGCTTCATCACTTGGAGTAGTGCTACCTATCTCATGATCATCTTGATAAACTAGGTTAGCACTTAGGGTTTCATCAATTAACCAAAACCAAACTAGAGCTTTCAGTAGTACGCCGAGCCGGTCGACGACGAAGTCCAGACTTCCGAAGAGGAAGGCCTGGGACGGCTCGAAGATAGGTGGAACCCATGTCCAACAGGTGGGAGTACGGGAAACTCCAATGAGCCGAGGCAAGTCGTATCGCTTGAGCCCGCCATGGTGGAGATGGTAGAAAAGTGGGCCATTCGGTGACCAAAAGTGTGAACGTACATCGTCTTCCCCACAGACGGTGCCAACTGTCAGTGCAGAAAGTGACCAACGCGTAAATATTTGTAGTTTTGCTGTACGTCGTGATCGAAGGTGGCCTAGCACTCAATGAGACAGGGTTTATACTGGTTCAGGCAACGTGCCCTACGTCCAGTTTGAGTCGGTCGGTGACTTTATTCCTGAGCTCAGGTGCTCGAAGTTTGCTGTGGGGTTACAAACGAAAGGGAGAAAGATGGGGGGTATAAGAGGTCCGGTCGGACTCTGGGCTGAAGGGCCGAGAGTGATGGAAGCTCCGCTATGTGCTAAGTGTTTGAGCGTGTGCTAAAGGTTTGAACCTAGTTGTTCTCCTATTGTGTGTGTTGTTTGGGTTGTTGTGGACTGATCGATCGCCCCTTTTGGCAAAGAGCGCATCCCCTTTTATAGATGAAGGGGATGGCCTTATAAGTGACAGAGGGAGAGTGTACGTATGCTAAGTCTTGTTGCCCACACCGTCGGGTACAAGATGATTGTAGGCGCCCATAACACTGTTAATGTCAGATGCACGTGGGAGGTTGCGTCGTCTTCTTCTGATATGGCAGACGTCGGTGCCTGCCATACTGTTGATGCTCAGAGGTATGTAGGGGGTTTTACCATGTTTGCCTAGTATGGTAAATGCCGGCGCCCACAACACTATAGGGAAAATATCGACGCCCACAACACTGCTTAGGTTTTGATACACCAGGAAGGTTGCAGGGTACCCTTCTGACATGCCCTGTTGGTACTGTCCTGCAGGTGTACAGGGTACGGTCCTTGGTATTGCAGTTGACTTGAGTGCCCTGCCTTACTTTCTCCGTCCGTTTCCTGGTCCTTACCGAGCGAGCGTCCCCGGTCGATTGGTCCTAGTCGGCTCTGATTGCGTCAGTCGGAGAGGAGCTGTAAGCAGGGGTTCGGCGCATTCCCGGTCGGAGAAGCTTGTCAGAGTCGGAAGTGGTGTTTGGCCAGGCCTTCCGGTCGGAGAGGCCGTCCGGAGGCGGGCTGGAGTTGGAAGCGAGCGATGTTCTTCTTTCGGTCGGAGAGGCGGGCCGGAGTCGGAAGCGGGCGCTGTTGCTCCTCGGCCATGCCTTCCTGTTGGAGATTGGATCGCCGTTCCGGCCTGTCGTTTAGGTTTTTGGGCTGACCCAGGAGTTGCGCGTCGCTTGCAACGTTGTCTGCTGGGCCGAGACTTTGTTGAGAAGCCAGTCCATGAGGGACCCCGGGTTTATGAACCCGACAAATAGCATCATCTTCAAGAATCACCAAGCTTCAATAGGCCATTGTTTCAATTATTCAAACATTTGTTCTCCTGGATTATCCATAGAGCGAAAAGCAAGTACTTTTCTCTTTTTGTAACATGGCTCTACACCCTGGTGCCATTTTTTTCTCCTTTTCTTTTCAGTAAAGTTCAGTAGGGGCTCTGGCCCCTCCTATTCCATTAAAAAATCACATAGTGTTGTCTTACCTATCTTATTTAACTAGAAGGATGTCTCGCATGATGCTACAGGATTTTTAGAAATCAAACTGTTGCATATATGTTCCTACATTCATTATTATCAAAATTGGTTGCATTAAGAGGTTGAAAATTAGTGGGATGACATAACTATTAGTGTGAGCTAATGTGGATAGTTAGTGAAAGATGATGTGGATGACTTGTATGTTGAGATTAAGCTTGTAGTTAGGATTAGCTTTATAAGAGATATAGATTTGCGCTGTGGTCCATTATGCTTTGCATTGTTCACATCGTGAAGTCATTTGACAATTGACTTGGCCACATCTTGGATGTAATACTAAGCTTAAAAGGCTTATTGAAAAGAGAAAATTGTATACTATGGTGACATGAGCTCGCTTAGATTCATTGTATGAAACCTATCCACTTATATTGTTGTGATTTGGTATAGTGCTTGCATTTTTCTAGATTTATTTTAGGATTTAATAACGTTCTATTTTTATGGTAGGTGACATGCTTGTCGACAACGATGAACCTATGATAACTTTATCAATCTTGAAATATATCGAATTAGTCTTTTAAGGTGCTCTCGGATATGGTTTGCTTGGGTGCGTTCATAGAGGTTAGTGTACATGCGTATTTGTGGGTATTTTTACTTGTGATTCAAATAAAACAAGCTATGCTTTATTTTCGAACTAGTCTTTCAGAGGACTTCCGTCTTCGTATAAGCCTTGCAAGGCATCCTCTCCATAAGCTTTTCCCTTTACCGTACTATGGCCATTGAAATGCTCCCATTTACACGTCTGGCCCTCCTACGGAATTGAACAAATCATAGTTTAGTTAAATTGGGAAATACGAATGGAACTATACACTATCAACTAGGCAAGTCAGTAACTTGCCCAAGAATCACAGTAAGAGTTTCCATGGTAATTTCCGTCCAATAGAAGCAATCCTTCATGAGTCTTGATCCCACACATACATGTAGGGTGTGGATAACGTTGGCATGGGCACATCTTTATCCTAGACTCGATTTCAAACACTTCATGCTGAGATAGACAATGCGACATGGGAATTTGGGATCATATAAGTATGCTTGAAAGACACACAATAGCCAGCAATCCTGCATAACACAAGTTAATGGTCAAAGATTCAATCAATGAAAAGATAAATATCTAGAGACGATTTGTTTGGAGTACATGGAGCACTTACACTTGAGCGGTAGCTAAGATCACATATATATATCAATTTAACTGATGAGAGAGATCTATATTTTTGGAGATTACATAACAATGGCCATTTTACAGTCTGCTCTATGTATCATGACAAGATGAATCAGAACATGCCTTTCCCTCATAAATTGATTGGAAGTTAAAAATTCCTCTAAAAATCAAGATTTTCTCTGGTATCTCCAGCAAGGTGTAACTTTAACAAAGAACAACCTAAGTAAGATGAATTGGAACAAAAGTGTTGTTTCTGTAATTGTAACAAAACTGTTAAACATCTTTTCTTTGATTGTCATCATGCAAAGACAATCTAGAGGACTGTCTATATATAGCTATTGGGTGAACCAATCCTAGCTCTATATCCCACATATTAGGGAGTTGGTTATCAATTTTTGATTTAAAAGATTAAAATATATTCTAGTTGGGATAGCCGCATTATGTTGGGCAATTTGGAGATGTCGTAATGATCTAATATTTAAAAGTTGTAAATATGCATCTTTTATGCAGGCTATATTCAAGGGAACATACTGGCTGCGGTTTTAGACACTATTGCAACGTGATGATGAAACAAAAGAGTTTTTTCATTTAGCGAGCAGGAAATTAAATACCACTACGTTGGAGTTGTTTGCTTCTCACGGATGGAAATTTAATAATAGACTCTGTCAAGCATGATTTCTACATCTCTTATTCTCTAATTCATCAGCAATATCACCGAAACTATGTAACATTGTAAACGCTATGTGCGGTCATGCGGAGGCAGGGAGTTCTCTTCCATTAAGGATCAGTAGAGGCAGAAGAGAAAAATAGCATGTGGTTGGAGAAAAAAGTGATCGGGAGAGAGGGAGAGAGGCCGAGTAAGGGTAATTGTACGTGGGAGGGGTAGATGGTTGACGCCTGTAGGATAAAAACAAGGGAATATATCTCCCCTGTGCCCGGACAAATATGGCCTGGCTTTTCAGTAGAGCTAGTGCTCAGATGTCCGGATGCGGGCATCCGTCCGGACGCAACTCACGCAAATAACCGCGCCACACGCGTACCGCCTATTTTTTTGCCCCCTACGCGTGGACCCTACCGTTGCTTCCTTCCCTGACCGCTCGCGCCCACTTCATTTTGCGCGTGCACGCGGGAAACCCCGTGGGTCACCTACCTATCCTCGCACGAATAACCGCGCCGCACGCGTGCCGCCCGTTTTTTCACCCCCACACGTGGACCCCACTGCTGCTTCCTATCTGACCACCCATGCCCTCTTCATTTTGCGTGCGCATGCGGAAAACCCCGTGGGTCACCTACTCCACCTGAAACATATGCAACATCCAGATCTACTTTTGCAACATCTAGATGAATCACTTGCAACATACGTCTGAAACAGATGAAACATTTTGAACATACACTTTGCAGCATACGTGTATAGCCATTGCACACATATGCAACATCCAGATCTAGTTTTCCAACATTCGGATGAAATACTTGCTGCATACGTATGGAACAGATGAAACATTTGAAACATACACTTGCAGCATACATGTATAGCTATTGCTTACATATTGCAACATTCAGATCTACTTTTGTTACATCTAGGTGAAACACTTGCAACATACGTATACAACAGATGAAATATTTAGAACATACACTTGAAACATACGTGTATAACCATTGCAACAAATGCAATATCCCGATCTACTTTTGCAACATCGATATAAAACACTTGTAACACATCTCTGAAACACTTGAAACATACGTTTGCAACATGCGCTTTCAGCGCAATTGCTGCTTCGGCGAATAGAGGCTCGTCAGCACGGGGAGGTCATCCGTGTAGAGGTCACCGGCAACGCGGAGTTTGGCAGCGACGATGACGCAGTGGGTAGGTGGGCGCGGCAGCGGTGGCGCAGAGAGTGGGTGTGGGCATTGCGGCCGCAAAGACGACGTAGAGGGCGGGTGCGGATGGTAGCGGTGGCATAGAGGGTGGGGTGGGCACGGGGCGGCAGCAACGACGCAGAGTGCAGGTGAAGATAGCGGCGGCAACACGTAAAGGAGTGGAGCATGCGCATCTCAGGACGGGGCGTTCGGACGCCCGTGTCTAAGCGTTACCGCTCTTTTTTTTTGTTTGGCATTCACCAAATTTAACGATTGCTTGTGCTGGTATATAAGAGAATTTCCAAATCCATCCCTTCAAAAGTACTAACCATTCGTGATCATGATGTAGTTGTCTAACTAACGAATGTTGCCCTAATTTAGCTAGCATATAAAACCAGAAATTAAATATCGTGAGTAAACGATCCATTCAAAATGCTAACAAGTTCCTGAACACATCCAGTGAAGCGCGTATCTGCTGCTGTTGAGAGAAGCAAAACTCTGAAACTGAACCCGTGAAGTGTGTATCTGCTTCTCGGCTGTTGGTACCGGCTATAAAAACCGTAGCACATCCTGTGTATGAGGTATGCAATGCGTGTGTGTTTTCCACTCCTCTATCAAGAATTTAAGATAGCAAGACAGGAAAACAACCACCTTGTTCCTACTGTCGAGCAAGGCTCCTCGACACAATGGGTCGGAGCCTCCCACTGGTAGTGGCAGCAGCAGTTGTTCTTCTCCTGGTTCTCGTGCTGGCGCCGCTCTTGTTGGCCGGTATGTATATTCGTAATCCTAAGGTTAATTACCACGGTGGCGCTAGCACACAGCGAACGAACTCTATATTCAGAGGCATTAAGCGCATCTGGAAGCACAGAGATGAGCTCACGCCGCCTTCCGGAGGTCAGAAGACCGATGAGGTGAAGGCGGCCTACACGGCCGGTCTCTTTATCTTCAACCTCTCCGTCGGCACCGGTGCAGCGTCGCCGCAGAACATCTCCGGCATCCTGGACATCACCACCCCGCTTGTGTGGTCGCAGTGCGCGCCGTGCAGCGATTGCTTGCCGCCGCCGGCGCCCACGTTCCAGCCCGACCAGTCGCCCACCTTCGCGGCGCTTCCTTGCGGCAGCGACACTTGCCAGAGCATGCTCACCCAGACATGCACCGCGAATGCCACGGAAACAGACCAGGACTACTGCGTGTACACCGGCGTCTACGGCGCCGACACCAACACCACCGGCTACCTCGCCAACGAGTCAACGACACCTTCACGTTCGGTAATATATCCGTTCCCAGCTTGGTGTTTGGCTGCAGCGTCGCGAGCGTCGGCGACTTCGCGGGTGCCTCTGGAGTCTTCGGCTTCAGCAGGGGCCCCTTGTCCCTGGTGTCGCAGCTCCAGCTCTCCTGGTTCTCCTACTTCTTGGCGTCCGACGACGACTCCCAGAGTGGCAGCTCCTTCTTCCAGTTTGGCGGCGACGACGTGAAACAGACGACGACGACGACGACGACCAACAGCGGCTCTGCTGCTACCCCTCTTCTCACCGGTCAACTACACCCTGAACTTTGCTATGTCAACCTCACCGGCATAAGAGTCGGGAAGGACCTGGTGGACATCCCGGCCGGGACGTTCGGCCTCCGTGCCAACGGCTCCGGCGGCGTGTTCCTGAGCACGACGATGCCGGTTACGTTCCTCGAGGAGACCGCGTACGACATGGTGAAGCAGGCCTTTGTCAAACATTTCAACGACACTGCTGGTGTGCAGCCTGTCGACGGCTCCGCGCTTGGCCTTGACCTGTGCTACAACTACAACAAGATCCAATCCAACGTGGCGGTCCCGGAGATGGCACTGGTGTTCGACGGAGAGGCGACGATGGAGCTGAAAGAGTACAACTACTTCTTCGCCGACGACACCAGCAACGGCGGCACCGGCCTGGCATGCCTTACCATGCTGCCGTATCAAGGCGTGTCGCTCCTGGGCAGCTTGCTGCAGACGGGCAGGACCATGACTTACGACATCGGCAACGCCAAGTCCCAGCAGCTCATTTTCGAGACGGCGGCGCCCGCGGCTGCGGCAGCACCAGCGGCCAATTCTCTGCTGCTCATGATGGCACTCCCTTTGGCAGGACCATGCGCACTCTCTCTTCTAGCATTGCATACGAGTGCTAGATTCGGCATAGTCGCTTGCCGCGCATATGCTTGTTCACTAAAATATATGCTGGAAACCGAGATTGCAAATCACGGCCTGCGCATTTACTGTGTTGTGCAACTCCATCCCTCGATTTCATAGTTTCATCATGTATAATCGTTTTCTTCCTTATGTATAAGTGTCAATAAATAAAAGTCTATCAATGTCTTATTTTCCTATGTTTTTATATTTGCGCACTCTCTCTCTCTCGGTTCCGGTAAATATTGTCCATGCTGTTTGTACACCTGCACCAGAAACCAGAAAACACAAAACAAACACTTATTCCTTTCTATCCTGAAATAAAATAGATTTGATTTTGTTCTAAGTCGATCAAATCATCTTAAGTTTGACCATATTTATAAATAAAAATGTTTTTTTGCGCGGTTAACATTCAGAGAATCAAAGAAGTGTATAAAAATACATTTGATAATATATGTTATGATACTCATATGATATGTCAGTTTTTTTTTTTCAAAAACCTTGGTCAAACTTAAAATAATTTTAAAGAAAGACAACTTAAATCCCATTATATTCTAGGACCCATGGAGTATCACTCTACCATGCTATTCTGAAGGGGGTCCTTCGATTTAGTATTGTCCCCTAAGCGGCAGGCATCCATGTTATCATACACTCATGGAGAAACAGGTTTAACGAAAGTTATATTAGACTTCCTTAATGTGTTTGAGAAAGGCTAAATATAGCTACTCCCTCCGTTTCAAATTATAAGTCGTTTTGACTTTTTTGGTACATCAATTTTGCTATGTATCTATGTCTACATACATAGCAAAATGGATGAACCAAAAAAGTCAAAACGACTTATAATTTGGAACGGATGGAGTATATTCTAAGATGGATCGATCATATGATTGCAAAATACAATCAAGGTGGCAACATCAGGGTAGGGGGGCCAGTAGAGCCCCTCATGCCCCAACGTGGATCAACCCCTGTCCACGTGTGAAAAGTATTGACAAGGTTGGGCGAGATAAGAGTCATTTTGCTTCCACAAACTATCGTCGGAGTTTAGGTTTCTTCCGCAAGCTGCAAAACCGGACAAAGTATCTCCCCAACTCTTGAAATGGTTTTAATTACCTCTCTGCCATGGTTAAGTGGTTTTCAAGGTAGTTTCATTCTTTTTAAATTAAAACCCAGTAAACATCTAATACAGTTTTATAAACCACAAAAAATGGCCTGTTGGAGCTTGTTGGGGCTCGCTCAGCTCATCCAAGATGATCTCTTCCAAATGTTATCCCAGTTTAAGTCTTCTCTCCAAAGGCCTTTCTTTATGGAAATAATTAATTGTGGCGATGTGCTGGGCAATTTGGTCGCTCCGAATTCCGAAATGACTTGATCTTTAGAGGAGAACAACATTGGCCACGAGAAGCTCTAGTTAAGCTATGGGCTAGGACTAAATACCAACCATCTCTTGATGGCTAGCTTCCTTTGTGTAATTTTCTTTATTTTCTGTCTCTTTCTTCGTCTCCTGAACGTTTGTTGCAGACTCTGTATCCCTTTTTGTTGTTTAATAAAATCCAGTAGGGGGGAAACCTCTCCTGTTTATTCAAAAAAATATAATTAAGAAGAACTAGAGATATATTAGGACACAAGGAATCTAAATAATATATTTATAGCTCATGAAAAATATAGAGTAAAGTTCACTAGCGGTCCTTTAACTTACGCGGCTGTGTCAAGCCGATCCATGAACTCACAAAACGGGCGTTTAGGTGCCTAAACGCTCTTTGGGTTTCACTGTAGTCCAACCGGGCGCCGACCCGTGTACAGCTTATGCAAATATCGCCCTGCGGTGTGTTTGTCCCCATCTGTTTGTCGTTCAGGTTACCACCCCCCCGCCGCCGCGATTCGTCCTCGCCGCCGAGTGTCAGCCTCCTCCGCCCGTACTTGCCGCCATGGCGACCTCTTCTCAGCACTCGAGCTCGTCAGCGTCTCGTTTTCGCCCAAGGCAGAGGCCCGACGTTGAACTGACTACCTGCGATAAGTGCGGCCTTCACCAAGTTCTCGAGCTGGTAGTCAAAACTGATGAGCATGGAAATCAAGGCCGCATTTTTTACAAGTGCCCAGCTGGCAATGTAAGTGATTTCGATTCGGTTGTTCAGTTAGTCTGAAATCTGTAGTTTTTTTTGGTGAATTTTGCTCGGTTTTGACTGGTTTCTGCTATTGCAGAGGGATGGATCTGGTTGCAGTTTTTGGTATTGGGAGGAAGACTACGAGAAGCATCTGAAGGATCTTGCAAAGAAGAAAGAGGAAGAGCTGAAGGAGCTTGCAAAGAAGAAAGAGGAAGAGCTGAAGGAGCTTGCAAAGCAATGTAAGTGATTTCGATTCGGTTGTTCAGTTAGTCTGAAATCTGTAGTTTTTTTTGGTGAATTTTGCTCGGTTTTGACTGGTTTCTGCTATTGCAGAGGGATGGATCTGGTTGCAGTTTTTGGTATTGGGAGGAAGACTACGAGAAGCATCTGAAGGATCTTGCAAAGAAGAAAGAGGAAGAGCTGAAGGAGCTTGCAAAGAAGAAAGAGCAAGAGCTGAAGGAAGAGGAACAGATCAAGGAGCAGGAACAATGTAGGTGCAATGAAGATGAATTAGCTCGTCAGATTGGGGATTTAGTAGTTGCTGTGAAAGAAATTGTATTGGTCATGAAAATTGTAGTCCTTACTGGAATTTGTGGCCTTGCAGTGAATGCATATGGTGTAATTTGGGGTTAATGAAATGAACTGATGTATGTTTCAGAACATCTGCAATGCAAGTTTACTGCTCCGTTAACTTTACTGAATGCAATGGTCTGTCCTACTGATGAATCCATTCCAACATAAGGAAGTATATAACTGCATCATCATATTTGACATAACAACCATGACAAGTACCTGCATACAGTACCAATGCTTTCTAACTGGTGACATAACTATAGTTGCATCTTAACAGTTTGATGCTTATTAACTGCTGACATAGATATGGGTGCATCATATCAGTTTTGATGCTTACAAAATTGCATGCCAAAAGACAGAACAACCAAAACTACAGTTTGGGAACATTTCAAGTGCCGGTGCCTTCCTGATGTCCTTCAGGTTGCAAGTTCCCAGATTTCCTTGTAGCCCTGGATTTCTTCTTAGCTCCTCCCACATCAGCTTTTTTAGTTGGTGGCTTCCTCTTCGTAGTTGCTGCTGCTTTCCATCTAGAGGTGCACCTCCTCAATACCCACTCTTTCTGGCAGTTATGTCTTCCATAGTATGTCTTCACCACAAAAGAGTTCACTCTGCTATCCCAAGATGCATATAGATTCCAGGGGCAACCTTCAGCACAATGAGCCTTAACTCTTTTCCTATCATTCCTAGGAAGCTTGATCTCTACTCTGTTCCTAACACTGTACTCTGTAATTGCTTGTCTGACACTCTCAACTGAAGGAAACACAAGGCCAACAGAGAAAGATGGGCTGTTCATGTCCTCTTGATTCCAAGAATTGAATCTCATTCTCTCTTCACCTTCACCATCTGACTCAGGAAGATCCAGGCCATCATCCTCTGTGTCTGCATCATCATCTACTGCAGTAGGTACTCTGATCTCAATAGCCTTCAGCTGGCTGCCCTTGGCCTTCTTCTTCTTCCCTTTAACCTCTGGCACATTCAACTCAACAGCATCCTCAAATAGATCTTCATCCCCATCACTGATTTCATAGTCACTGTCAAAGAAATCTTGTTGTTCATACTCAATACCATCATCAGGTCCTTTGCTTGATCCAGCTTGGTCTACTCTGCCTTTGTTCAAATCAGTATAGAACACAGGTAACTTCTCTGCTGGGTTTCTGTCAACATGCACAACTTTATGTGGACTCAGTACTTTAGGTAGCTCATTAACAGGATTGGCAACAATGTCATCCCAATCCACAGTGTTCAGATTGTCTTCATGCTCAACATAGAGAACCAAAGTTTTGACCTTGTGAACTACACTGACCATTGCATTAGTATCTCTATCTGATTCAATCACCCTGAGCCCATCACTAATATCTTTCCCTGATAGCAACCAATGGAACTTGCTGTTTGCCACACTCTCATAACCAAGTAGCTCAAAGAAATCCTCAAACCACAGTGCAGACCATATGTATCATAGTCAATCCAGTCGAACCAGTCAATTTCTCATCAATATAAGATCGAAGATTTCCAGACCCAACAAAGAAACCCCCATGGTGTAATTCAATCGTGAATGAACCACTATTATCAGGACCAACATTATTACCAGAAATCAGTATACTGTAGCAATCGATGGAAAACCCTAACAAATCATACCAAAATTGACAATCCACAGCACAAAATCGATTATTTCGTCTAAAGGAATCACTACAACTATTATGCGTATCCATAACCCTAGACGTTGGATGCAACGATGAACTCACCGTACGGCGGCGGTCCTTCCGCTTTCCCTCTCAATCGCCGCGGCATCCTTCCAACCAAGCGCTGCGGACACCTCCAGAGTGGATGGCTTCGACTCGCGCTCCGCTTCTCTGGCCTCCGACCACCAACTAACGCCGCCGATCACCTCCGCCGTTCAGAGCCTACGATTCGTCTCCGCAAAAAGTCTATTTAACCCCACCTTTCATAGTCTACTTCACCCTAACTAAACCGTCTATTTTATCCTTTGAACTTTACAAAACGTCTATTTTACCTCTGGGCGGTTTTTTGACAGCGGTTTGCTACAGTAACGATATGCTACAAAATTTGTACTAAAGCATACCGTATTATATATCCACTGTGTAGATCTACTCATGTGGAGTCCAATAAAATTAGATTTTTCATTTTATAATTTTTCTATGATTTACTATGATTTTTAAAAAATTCACCGAAAATAAATAAAAAATCCAAAACCACCGTAGCAAACCCGCTGTTACCGTAGTAGACCGCTGTTACTGTAGCAAACCGCCGCTGAAAACCGCCCAGGTGGTAAAATAGACGGTTTTAGAAAGTTCATGGGGTAAAACAGACGGTTTCATAATTGGGAGGGTGAAGTAGACCAAGTATGAAAGGTGGGGGGTTAAGTAGACTTTTTCCATTCGTCTCCGGCGCCGAGAAACCAGAATGGACGAAATCGGGGAGAAATGAGAGGGACTCGGTCATCCGAGGGCTTTCTTGCAAAAATGACCCGCGGGCGCCCGATTGCAATACGGTGAAACCCAAACAACATTTAGCACCTAAACGCCCGTTTTGCGCGCCTGTGGACCGACCTGACACAGTGGCGCAAGTTAAAGGATCGCTAGTGAACTTTACGACTTTACTAAAAAATATATCTAGAAGCTTCAAGAAATTGCATTTAGGAAAATACGGAAAATATCCCAAAAATCTTGCAAATTCCCAAAATATTCTAATCAATATCTACATGCATCTTTCCAAAAACTTTCCATAGGAAAATAATGGTATGCAACCAGCATGAATGTAACATTAATTATGACTATATTCATGCTAGTTGCATCTCCTGTTTTTATTTATGAAAGTTTTCAAAATGCAAGTCGGCATCGATTACCATGTTTAGCAATTTTCAATATTTATTGGACTTTTTCATATTCCTAGTGCCAAACCATTTTTGAAAGCCTCTAGATGTTCTCACTATCTATAAATGTTATTTAGGCTTCTCGCCTACCAATATATCTCTAGAATTTTCATCCAAATTTTTGTAAACTTAAAGATATTGTTTATGTTATAAAAAACTTCATTGGTTGTTTACCATATTTTCTAGACGTTAAAACCACCTCTAAGGGCTACTTTGGAAGCAAATAACCTCGTCGGGATCCCCGTGATTTTCCAGTGTGAGAAACCCGCCAGCCGATCTGCCCCGGGGCTATCCCCCGCTGCGTTTGGAAGACCACGGAGACGAAAATATAAGCCTCCCCCCCCCCCGAGTTTTCCACGGGGGAGAAATCCACGACACTAGAGGCCGGGAGCGCTTCCCCGGTCCTCTCTCGCGAGTCGCAACGGTGCCTCGACCATCGCTCTACGTGAAGCCGCCGACACTTTCGTCTCCGCAGACAGCAGGTTAGTTCACTTCCTACCCAAAACCACGATGTCGTCGTCATCCGATTTCTTTCGTTCCTGACAGAAGCAGGGGGGAAAAAAGGTTTCCAAACAGTACCAGGGGAATGATCCCGCATGTGAAATCTTCCTTGGAGAGGAGAAGGGGATTATGATGTCCAAAAAAATTTATCCCTTGCCGTTTTTTCCCTGGGTTAATCACCCTGTGTTGCCAAAGTAGCCCTAAATGGGATAGGGAATCTTTTTGTGAGTTGGGAAAGATAGTTTGTCTAATTTCGGTCAGGGGAACCTAAACTCACAATTCAGAGAGGTAAAAATGGCCTTTTACTTAATAACTCACAATTCATAGCTTTCTCACCGAATAGAATTTTTGGTAGAAAAGCCCTTTTTGTTTCTATGAACTATTGTTGTAGTCCAGGTTTCCTCTTCGAACTTTAAAATCAGGAAAATTGTCTTCCTCAACTCCCAAAACATTTAAACTACCTCCTAGTGTCATCTTAGATATTAAACAAGAAATAGTTGGTCACTTGAAGTTTAACCATTATTGGGCTAAACAATCACTTAAATAGGCAAAATAGTCGTTTAAATGAGGGTAAACGATAGATTAATGCCTAGGTTAGAAGTGGTTTTCAAGGTGGCTTTGTCTTATCTAATTAAATTCATTCTTGTAAGCACTTAGATAAGGTATTTAAACTATGAAAAATATCTCTAAGCTTATAATTTTTTTTGAAGAAAAACTTATAGATAGATTGGGACATGATAAACCTAAATAAAATGTTTGGAGGTCATGAATATATATCTAGAAACTCTATAAATTAGATTTAGCTATAGAAAAATGAAAATATCCAACAAAAATCTATAAAAATCCTAAACATTCTAATCAATGTCTAAATGTGGTTTGTAAATTTTTTACAACAAAACACAAGATGCAACCAGTATGAAGCTATTGCGTTTTTGTTGTAGAAAGTTGGTAAACCATGTTTAGACATTGATTATAATGTTTTGAAAAAAGTTTCCATACTGTTCTAAATATATTTTCCATTTTCTGAAATTTAAATCTAAGTTTTGGAAGATTCTAGATATATTTTGACAATCTCAAAATATTTTATTTGGGTTTTATCATATCCCAATCTATCTTTAGGGTCTTTCTTAAAATTTAACAAGTTTATATGTCATTTTCGTGGTTTAAAAAACTTATGAAGCGTTTATTGAAATTTTATTATTTAATTACGAAACGAACAATGTGACAACTAATTCCAACCGGAGCATGAAGATAATTTAATTGGGAGGCACTAGCACCTGGACGTCTGGCCCAGCAGCGTGTCCGGACGCAACACCCCCACCCGTACGATACAATCCACAGGAGCCCATCCGATACGAGTGACTCGCCCTAGCCTTCCCACAGCGCGCGGCTTGTCCACAAGCGCGGCGCGTGCCGGCCCTAGCCCACCCTATCCGCAGCCCCCACCGTGTCGCGCACCCCGTCCGTAGCCCCCAGGGAGCCGCGCCCCCCATCTCTCGGCCTGGAAGGATCTAACAATGCCTAGAGAGGGTGAATAAGCATATCTAAAAATTTACTGCAAATGCTAAGTTCAAATTTTTCAGCAACTGTCGGAAGTCCCGACAGTTTGGGTCGGAACTTCTGACGTCGTCAGAAGTTCCAGCGCAAACTGTTAGAAGTCCCGACGCCTACGTGAACTACAAAAGTAGTGCCAAATTTAACTTTACTGATAAATAATCTTATAACTCCACTTTCTAGTGGTTAGGTGAACATGTTGGGTCACTCCCTTGACGCCAAAATGCCTCCAATTCGTAGATCGAGTCCAAACCCTAAGAAGAAGCTTAGGAGAGAGAGAGACAAACAAATATAAGTAATTTTGAGCAAATCACAATAACAACGAGCACATGAGACACAAGGATTTATCCTGAGGTTCGGCAACCCCACAAAGAAGCTCCTACGTTCTCGTTGTTGAGGTGACCACAAAGGTCGGAGTCTCTTCCACCTCCTTGCCTCTCTCAAGGAAACCACAAAGGTCACTTGAGCTTTCCACTAAGAAATCGATGGTAATACAAGCTTTCCAAAGCTCTTCCACAAGATGGAAGCTTTTGAGCGACGCCTAGCCAGCTAGGAGCAAAGCTTCAAGAGTAATAGATGCAAATCCAACTGGCTTGATGAAGAAATCAAGTGCTCAAGCTCGCTAGATGATTTTCTCACTCAATCCACTCTCTTTACTCAAATCCTTGGAGGAATCAAAGTTGGGAGCAAAGTGATGAGGACATGACACCCATGCATATGACCATGTTTGGCGCATGGGATGGAGGGGAAGGAGGCCAGCAAGGGTGTCCAAGTCAAGAAGGAGGTCCGAGGCTAATTCGGTTTGAGTTCCCAAGGTGTAGGCCCAAAGCAACTCAAGTTCGAGTCTGCCTCGGAATCCAGGACTAGTCTGCCTTAAACTGGTCACCCAGATCGCATCCGGACTCTGTTTTCGATGATCCATATATGGATGGAAAGATAATTTGATAAGAAAGCCAATCCAAGTGGTTTCACATCAAAAGCTCTTCAAAATCAATAATAATCGTCGAAACAAGTTAGCGTCCAGAATCTGCCAAGGTGCTGCGACACCTTCTTTTGGTCTGTTGGACTGTGTATCGTGTTTGGGCCCATTAGGGGGCGCGTCCAGGGTAGGCGACGACCCTAAGACCTTTATAATCACACACCGCTGCCGTCATTAGGTTTTGGGGTTTTGCTTAGATTATTTTGTCAAAAACAGTTTCGCCGTTCATCGGTTTGTGAGACCCCAACTTCGTGAGATAATCATTCATCTGCAATTTGGTTGTGTTCTTTCTTGTTCTTGCTTGTGTTCTTCATTGCGCAGGCAAGGATTAGCCTTCTTTGCGAGGTCAACCTAGTCCATGACTTGGTTGATAACCAGAGGAGCTAAGGTATACCGTCAGGTTCACATTTATTCCCTAGTTTGAGTGTTTCGCATTCGTCTCATAGTCTAGTGACATACTCGTTTTTCCTGTCCTAGAACCTTCCGCGCCAAAGCTTTGCATATTTCAGTTTCAGAGTCCGTCGTGTTGAGTTTGTGTCCTGGTCGAGATCTTGTTGCTGGTTAGGTCGTGTTAGAGTCCAGTTCGTGTGTTTTCCTCCATTGTTTCCATCAAATCTTTGATGTTGTGACCAGTTTTGTGTATATTGTTCCCGTTTTGTCCTCTAATTCAGAGCCAATTCTTAAAACTGGTCTAGTTTTCGCATACGAACTCCGATTTCGACGTTCCATATATCAAAATCGATCAGAAAAAAATTTCGGATCCATCCATCCCCTGCATAAGCTGGGGTTCAAAAATTTTAGATTGGTCAAAAAGTTGTCACAAGATCCTCTTTTCATGGTCACAAGGTTTTTGTCGATTTTGAGCAAGTTTTCTGAAAATTCCACAGGCCACGTCTTTCACTTGTTTCAGCTCATATTTTCTGTGGTTACTTCTTTTGTGCTCCTAAGTAAAGAAAAAAAATAAAATAAATAAAATAAAATAAGTCAAAATTTCCCAAAAAACAACGATAGCCCAAAAAATAGAAAAAAAGAGATGGGCAAAAGAGGAATAATATTTAGAGGAGCACATAGAGAAGACCAAAGTGAGCTGTGTTAGCGTGTGCTATCTGGTTTCTTATTTGTGTTGCTGTTTCTATCCACCATACTTGTTTTCCATACACCTATCACCTTGCTATCCACCATACTTTTGTCACACCTGGTACTTAGAACATTTGAGACCAGCAATGAGAACAAGTACTTTGGACTATAATTCAGTATTACTTTCTATTACTAACTTATGTGCCAGATATACATATTACTCTTTGTTTGCCTCCAAGCTCCACAAATTCTTCAGATCAGTACAGAAAAAGGGTTTTACAATCTCGGTACCACTGCCTCATAGGTATCACGAACCAGCCACCAGTGGTACCGCCACTGCTTGTGTTGGTAAGTACTTTGTAAGAGCTTGGTAAGACGCTTCTACTTGCTGTGAAAAGTGACACCACAGCAACCACGTAGTCATTTGGTAGGGATAACTTTCACCGTTTGTTCCTTGTTTTTGAGTTTACAATGACAGGTTGTTCGTATCCACCGACTTATGATGGTATAGGTGCTGATGAGTACATGGAGTGGGAAATTGCCATCGATAACATATTTGCTACTCGCTTTATGTGTCCAAGGAGGAAGGTAAAAATGCAGCTAGTGTTTTGCGATATTCTGCTTTATCTTGGTGGGAGTCTTTAGATCCTTCTGATAAACCTCAAACTTAGAATGATATGAAACTTCTTATGCGAGAAACCTTTGTTAATCCACCTCCTGTTTTGACTTCATATGCTGAGGTGCACCATTTAGAGGAAGAGTCTGTTGTTATTTCTCTTGCTATGACTAACCTTCTGTAGAATAATGTACATAAGCGAGAGGATGACGTGGAAGAAAATGAGGAGCTCACAACCTCATATGCAAATTCAGAACCATCACTTCACCATGCACCTAATACTCCTGCTGAGAACACAGGTAATGCCCATGGTCCTACACTCACGGAAGGTGAAAATTGTCTTAATGTACTAAATTTTTCCACAAACCATGCTGTCATAGAGCAATTGTTAGTGGAACCCTCTCTTGATTTATCTTTGTCCCATGATAATTTGCTTGATGTTTCTTGTGACAAAGATAAATTGGTTGAAGATGCTTCAGTTTTATATGTTTTGGAACTAGTGACTTGTGCTAAAAATAAATATGTTATTCATATTGCTACTAAAATTGATGAGTTCAAACAGTTGTCTTCTTTATATACTTTGGGTTACATTGAATTTGATGTTTTGTGTAACCTAGATTGTTTAGAAGAGAGCCTTTTTAAATATGTTGATTTGCCTTGGTTTTCTAAACACACATATCATGTTATTGGCAGATATAACAACAAGGGACAATATATGATACATCGAGTATACATTCGTAATAATATGAATTCTCCTTTTTGTTGTACAAGATTATGATCGTTTAGAGGGCAGCCATAATAATACAAACATTTTCTCATGTTCCTTAAAGAGACAAGTTCACTTCCAAGAAGGGGAGCATTGTTGGTTGCTACCTATGTCTGCTCGACCATCTATTTCTGCATTATCTTTGGTTAGTTCTAATCTTTTGCGGGATAGTGTTGACATACATCGTGTGCATTCGGATCATGGAGTCTACATGCTTGCTGAAATTTTTATGCGAGATGACATGCTAGAAACTTGGAAATATGGTCATGTTCCTTCTCACAATTATTTTAGTTTTCTTTGTCCTCGCAACTCCATTCTCCTTTATGTTGTGCAGGATCAGTTTCAAGCACAATCGACGCCAAGGACGGCTTTTCATCAAGAAGGGGAGGATGATGAGGACATGACACCCATGCATATGACCATGTTTGGTACATGGGATGGAGGGAAAAGAGGCCATCAAGGGTGTCCAAGTCAAGAAGGAGGCCCAAGGCTAATTCGGTTCGAGTCCCCGAGGTGGAGGCCCAAAGCAACTCAAGTTTGAGTCTGCCTCGGAATCTAGGACCAGTCTACCTTAAACTGGTCACCCAGGACGCATCTAGACTCCGTTTTCGATAATCCACATATGGATGGAAAGATAATTTAATAAGGAAGCCAATCCAAGTGGTTTCACGTCAAAAGCTCTTCGGAATCAATGGTAATCGTCGAAATAAGTTAGTGTCTAGAATCTGCCAGGGTGCTGCAACACCTTCTTTTGATTCGTTGGACCGTGTATCGTGTTTGGGCCCATTAGGAGGCGCGTCCAGGGTAGGTGATGACCCTAAGACCTTTATAATCACACACCGCCGCTGTCATTAGGTTTTGGGGTTTTGCTTAGATTATTCTGTCAAGAACAGTTTTGCCGTTCATCGGTTTGTGAGACCCCAACTTCGTGAGATAATCATTCATCTGCAATTTGGTTGTGTTCTTTCTTGTTCTTGCTTGTGTTCTTCATTGCGTAGGCAAGGATTAGCCTTCTTGGTGAGGTCAACCTAGTCCATGACTTGGTTGACTTGGACACCCTTGCTGGCCTCCTTCCCCTCCATCCCATGCACCAAACATGGTCATATGCATGGGTGTTATGTCCTCATCACAAACAGGAGAAGAGAGGAGCCTTGAATGCTTGGAAGCTTTTATGCCCATGAGTAGGTTGCAATCAATGAGTGAGTGATGGTTAAAAGAGAGGAGAGAGCTATTTATACACATAGAAAAAATCCAACCATTCAGATCTACGTTGGAAGTTCCGACGCAGATCATGGGACTTCCGACCTTTATAGAAAACACTATAGAAAGCAAGGTCTAGGTCACTATGAACACGTCAACGTCGAGAGTTCCGACAGTAGGTACTACGGGTAGGCCAAGATGTCAAGCGTTGGGACTGCCGGCCATAGCTGGGACTTCCGACCGTCGAGAGTTCGGACTCACGTTAGGACTTTCGACGACTAGGTCACCGAACAGGCTAAGTCACTAGGCACTGGGACTTTTGGCTTGAGCTGGGACTTCCAACAGTCGAGATCTTTTGATTTTAATTTTATACTTGAGCACTCTATCTTCCGCGCTAGCACAACAAAGCCCCAAACATATACTTCATGAAGAACTTGAACTTACTGGAGGGCTTACCATCAGAGGAGGAGGAGGAGGCAGGCTCCTCACTATGAGCATGGTGAGAGCACGAAGCACGTGGTGGAGAAGCACGAGAAGTGGAGCCCGAAGCACCTTTGCCTTTGCCTTTGCCTGTGGTAGCTTTCTTTAGTTCCCTTGCAACTATAATCGATACCTTGTTGGCAATCTTGAGTACTTTATGAGAGGAATCAGTGGGAAACCGGATGCCTGACACTTGCTCAATCACATGCATAAGATAGGGGGCATACGGATAGTGCTTCATAGGATCCTCACTCGCATCATGAATCTGGTTCCAAAAGTAGCGACTGATGGAGAACTTGTTGAAATCCTGATCAAAGCGCTCAAGCACCTTCTGAAAATTATCATGAAGATAAGTGGAGTCACCGCCCTTTGGGTACAAGATCTGACAAAGGATGTTGTTCAGAACATAAAAGTAGGGCTTCAGATAAACTATCTATCCATCCATGGGATAACCATCAAGATACATGTGCTGGTACTCCTCCATAGCCACATCCTCATACTCAGTAAGTTTAGGTGTAGTGCGGTCGTATTCACCCAAACCAAGAAGGCGAGAGAAAGTGATGAAATCCACCTTGTAGTGCTCGCCCTCAGTGGTCCAATGGATGATGTCAATGGCATCGGAAGAGGTGGTCTCATGGTGATAGGAGGCATAAAACTAACAAATGATCTCATTGTTCCAATGCTTATGAAACTCCAGCAAGTCGAATAGCCCCATTGAGCGCAAATCATGAACCATCTGCTCCAGCTCCGACTCCTTGAATAGACAAAGGGAATAAGCATCAATGACCTTCATCTGAATGACCGGTGGCTCACCCTTCCATAGGAACTTGCAATATATCAGGGAATGACAAAAGTCAAAGTGGAAGGGATGCCAAAAGCGATACTCAAGCCTAAGATCCTTCTCATCCTCAGCATAAAGATTCTGGCCTCGCATTGACCTAATGTCCCAGACCTTGTGATGGTAGTTAATCGGTAGAGGAGGGGTGAAGCCACCACAAGGATTAGGAGCTAGCTAGGGCTCCCAGAGGACTGGCAGAGGACCCATAAAAGGAACAAGATCACTAACAAAGGTAGGACCACTTCACGGTGTACGTGTAAGCTCAACAGCGATGGTGTGGCTAGTTCGCTCGAGGGCTTCTTCTTCGTCATCAACAATCGGATCATCACCAACAAATGCGCGTGCTAGAGGAGATGGAGGAGTAGTTGTCGATCCTTGACCACCACGGCCATGTGCACCTTTGGCCTAGGCACAGGAACCACCAGCACCATCACAAGGACAAGCTGCCTTGGTGTGGCCAGATGGCTTGGGGGCAGCAACGTGGACTTGGTTGTGCTTGGCCCACTTCTCTTGGCAGCGTGGAGGACTGTCTTCACTACCGGACACCATGACAGCAAAAAACACAAAGCAAAACTAAGACCCAAGGCAAAGAGAAGCGAACGAAAACTGAGAAATGGAGAAACATGAATGGAGTGGTGACCATGGGGTCAGGAGTTCTGGCCGAAGCCAAGAGTTCCGGCTATAGAGACCTCCAGTGGTCGCCAGGACCTCCAATGCACATGGTGACTAGCCCATTCATGGGGCTCCAGATCGAGGCACTGAAACACAAGGAAGGTAGAGGAGAAGAGAGGGAAGAAAAAGAGAAGCAATATCCAAGGTACATTGGAGTTAGGGTTAGGGAGACATGGCTAGTACCTTGAGCAAGAGGAGAAGAGAATGGAGAAACTTCAAATCCACAATGAGCATGACGTCCACGAACAGATCCACTTGCAAAACAACACCCCGAAACCACCAATCCACGGAGGAAGGTGAAGAATCGAGCAGAGCACGACCGGGGACGGGTTGAGGGTGGAGGAGTGACAAGAACGGACTACCGAGACCTCCGAGAGGAACAAGGAAGGGTGGGTGGGAGTCAGAGGCACTAGGGAATGATGGGACCTCCGACGCTGGAGCTACCAGGGATGATAGCAGCACGGGCGAGGAGCGCGTGGAGCGACAACGTAGGGGCACAGGCGGGTGGAGAGGGAGAATGGAGCGGTAATTGGGCTGGGCCACGGTGAAAGGGGTTTTACCCTAGGTCAAACATGTGTGGTCAAAGTACAGTCAAAGCGGCTGACTCAGATCTACGTTGGGAGTTCTGGCCTAAGCCAGGACTTCCAACAGACGCCGAGACTTCCGACGTAGGAAGACTAAAAAACTCGCTAACTTGAACTCACAACACCATGTCAGGCAAAAATATGATAGACATTAACATTTTCAGGTGTGGCTAGATTTCATTCAACCATCACAAAGCAATAGTCACACATGAAAACTACAAAATAGATTTTAAAGGAATCATAGAATATTTTCACAATTCTTTTCTCCTAGATAGGTCAAATAAAGTATGTGCAAGACATCAAGCTACGTTATGAGAATCAATGATATTTAACTCACTCCTCAAAGCACAAAATGTTGACTCATCTAGGGGCTTTGTGAAGATATCGGCTAGTTGCTTTTCGGTGCTCACATGATGAATTGTTATATCACCTTTGGCTTCGTGGTCTCTCAAAAAGTGATGTCGGATGTCTATGTGCTTTGTTCGAGAGTGGTTTACAGGGTTGTTTGCCAACTTAATGGCACTCTTGTTGTCACACAAAAGGGGAATCTTGGTTAGCTCACAACCAAAGTCTTTGAGAGTTTACTTCATCCAAAGTAGTTGGGCACAGCATGCACCGGCCGCCACATACTCGGCTTCAATGATGGACAAAGCAATGGAGTTTTGGTTCTTAGAGCTCCAAGACACCAAAGTTCGACCAATAAATTGGTACGTCCTAGTAGTGCTCTTTCGGTTTACTTTGCAACCGGCATAATCTGGATCATAATAGCCAAATAAGTCAAAAGTGGAGCCCTTGGGATACCACAAGCCAAGATTAGGAGTGTGCACTAAGTATCGAAAAATTCTCTTAATGGCCATAAGGTGACATTCTTTCAGATTAGCTTAAAATCTTGTACACATGCACACGCTAAGCATAATATCGGGCCCAGATGCACAAAGGTAAAGGAGGGATCCAATCATGGAGCGATATACCTTTTGATCGATGGCCTTTCCTCCTTCATCAAAATCAAGATGTCCATTGGTTGGCATATGTGTCTTGATGGGCTTGGCTTTGTCCATGTCAAACTTCTTCAACATGTCATTAGTATACTTGGTTTGGCTTATGAACGTGCCATCCTTGGGTTGTTTGATTTGAAATCTAAGGAAGAACTTCAACTCTCCCATCATGGACATCTCGAACATATTTGTCATAATCCTACTAAATTCCTCACAAAAAGCCATATTAGTACTACCAAATATTATGTCATCGACATATATTTGGCAAACAAAGATATCATTATTGACTTTGTGAGTAAATAAGGTAGCATCGACCTTTCCTATCTCAACCCCTTGTTTGAGTAGGAAATCCTTCAAGCAATCATACCAAGCTCTAGGGGCTTGTTTGAGTCCATAGAGTGCCTTGTCAAGCTTGTAGACGTGGTTGGGATACTTGGGGTCTTCAAATCCCGGTGGTTGCTCTACATACACCAACTCGGATAGGGGGCCATTGAGAAATGCACTTTTCACATCCATTTGATATAGCTTGAAATCATGATGTGCAGCATAAGCAAGTAGAAATGAATTGATTCTAGCCTTGCCACCGGTGCATAGGTCTCCCCAAAATCCAAGCCTTCAATTTGAGTGAACCCTTGAGCCACCAACTTTGCCTTGTTCCTTGTCACCACGCCATGCTCATCTTGCTTGTTGCAAAAGACCCATTTGGTTCTAATCACATTTTGCTTGGGCCTTTCCACCATGGACCAGACTTCATTCTGAGTGAAGTTGTTCAACTCCTCTTGCATGGCTATCATCCAATCCAGATCAAGTGCCTCTTCCACCCTATGAGGTTCCAAAGGAGAAACAAACAAGTAATGTTCATAAAAACTTTCTAAACGGGAACGTGTCGTTACCCCTCGTCGAATGCTCCTCAATATGTTATCAACGGGATGATCTTGTTGAATGGAATGATGAACTCTTGGATGTGGCACTTGAGTTGATCTTTGGATGGGGCCATCATCTTTATCATCATGGTCTTGATTGATTTGAGGATCAACACCATGGTCTTGTAGAGGGTTGTCTTCACTTCTTTCTTGATTGTTGAGTTGAGGTCGTGCTTCCTCATCACCATTGATAGAACCATCTTCATGTGTATGACCTTGTGCATCATTTGATCTTCCATCTTGGTTATTTCTTGATGCGGAATCTTCACCATGTTCATTAGATGAAACATGATGAATTGGATCATGATCGACATGCACAATGGTGTCTTCATCTTTATCTTGTACTTCGATGGACTTTAATTCACCAATGGCAAGCTTCTTGATAGCTTTATGCAGAGCTTCTTCATTATCTACAATCTCAACATTGACTTGCTTCTTTTGAGAGCCGTCGGTTTCATCAAAAGTCACGTCTACCACAATTTCAATTTAACTGGTGGTTTTATTGAAAACACGATATCCATGTTCGTTAGTACCATAACCAAGCATGAAACCTTCATCAACCTTTGGTTCAAACTTTGAGCTTTTGGATTTCTTGTTAAGAATGAAACACTTGGATCCAAAAACTCTAAAGTAATGCACCATAGGCTTTTTACCGGTTAGAAGTTCATAGGCGGTCTTTTCTCTTTTCTTATGAAGATATAAGCGGTTAATGGCATGACATGTCATGTTGACCGCTTCTGCCCAATAGTTGGTTGGAGTCTTGTACTCATCCAACATTGCTCTTGTGGCTTCTATGAATGTTCGGTTCTTCCTCTCCACAACTTCATTTTATTATGGAGTGTAGGGAACCGAGAACTCATGCTTGATGCCTTCTTCATCAAGGAACTCTCTAATGTTGGTATTCTTGAACTCCATTCCATTGTCACATCTAACTCTCTTGATTTTGACATCAAACTCATTTTAGGCCCTTCTTGCAAACTTCTTGAGGATACCTTGGACTTCACTGTTTTCACGCAAAAAGAACACCTAGGTGAAACGAGAATAATCATCAATAATTACGAAACCATATTTGTTACCACCAATGCTTATATAAGCGACATGTCTAAATAAGTCCATGTGAAGCAATTCCAATGGCCTTTCCGTTGTCACAACATTCTTGACGGGATGTTTGGCTCCAACTTGCTTTTCGGCTTGGCATGCACTACAAATTCTATCTTTCTCAAAAGAAACATTTGTTAGTCCAAGGATGTGTTTGCCTTTTTGAAGTTTGGCCAAGTTTCTCATCCCAACATGGGCAAGACGACGATGCCATAACCAACCCATGTAAGATTTTGCCATTAAACAAGTCTTAGGATTTACTCTATTTGATGTGAAATCAACTAGATAGAGTTTCCCTTTCAGATGACCCATAAATGCAATAGAGGAATCCTCCCTTCTATAGACTTTCACACCCTTATCCATAAAGAGACAATTGTAATGCATCTCATAAAGTTGTGAAACGGACAACAAATTGTATCTCAATGAATTCACAAGTAAAACATTGGAAATGCAATTGTCATTTGAGATAGCAATTTTACCTAAACCGAGAACTTCTCCTTTTCCATTGTCACCAAACATAATGTTTCCACTTTGGTCATGACTAGGTTGGAAAGATGTGAACATGTGCTTCTCTCTGGTCATATGATTGGTGCATCCACTATCCAACACATAACTTGTTCCATCAGAGAAGTATTCCTTCTCCCCCTTAGCCATGAGGCAAGTTGGAGTGTAGTATTCATTGTTGATGTGGTTGGAGAAGATCCTCGGTGATGAAGATAGGTTGAGGAAGAGTTTTGGTGGTGAAGTCGAGTCGAGGAAGATCATGGTCAGTGACGAAGAGTGGTGGATGGCGATGTTTGTGGCTCCTTTCTTCTTCTTCTCATCATCACTTGAGTCACTATCATTTGACTCCCACTCTTCACCAAGATGAGCTTCACCTCTCTTTTGTCTTTGTTCTTGTCATCATCCTTGTTGTACTTGTTCTTCTTTTCATTAGGACAATCAGCTATGAAGTGATCGGTTTGACCACACCCATAGCAAAACCTCTTCTTGTCAGTCTTTGTCCCATCATCATAGGTCTTGCGGATGCTCTTCTTCTTCATAAATTTTCTTAGATTTCTAATCACAAATGCAACCTCTTCATCAGAATCTTCTTCTTCACTTGAGGAATCATCCTTCACTTTCTTCTTCTTCTCTTGACTTGAACCATGAACTTCATGTTGTTGAGTTGCTTTTAGGGCTGCACTCTTGTTGTATCCCATTGCACTAGGATTTTGATTATGAGCATTGATTGCATCTTCATCTAGGCACTCATGATGCTTGAGCTTTGAGAGAAGTTCTTAGGGTGTCATCTCATCATAATCGGGTCTTTTCATGATCATGGATGCAAGCATGTTATTCTTGGCTCTATAGGTTCTCAATATCTTTCTAGCAACCTTGTTGTCATCCCATTCCGTGCTTCTAAGAGCTCTTATGTTGTTAACCAATGTCATGAGCCTATCAAATATAGCTTGTGTTATATCACCTTGCAAGAACACGAACCTTTCCAATTCGCCATGAAGTAGCTCAATGTTGCCTTTCCTCACACTCTTATCTCTCCTTCAAAAGATACTCTCAAGGTATCCCAAACTCGCTTTGCACTTTCCATTCCATTTACTTTGGCAAACTCATCCGGACCCAAGCTTGTAACAAGCAAGGATATGGCTTGTCCATTTTGGTGAAGGTTGAAAGCTTCTTCCAGAGTTATCTCTCTATCTTCATCGGTAGGAATCATTACACCAACTTCCACAACTTCTCAAAGTCTTACGGCAATAAGGTGCATCTTCATCTTGTAAGCCCAATCGATGTATCTTGTTCCATCAAAGTGAGGTGGCTTGCCATAATTGATGGTAGGAAAATGCATGGAGGGACCTTTCATGAGTTGTCCATAGTCAAAACCAATACTAGAGTAAACTCCCTTTCCATGTGCATTCTCATTTCCTGCTCCAACATCACTTGCATTGTCTTTGGTTGCATCATTCTTGCCACTTATAGCATCTTCAACCTTTTTGCTCAACTCTTCCTTCATCTTACTCATCTCATCTTGCATCTTCTTCATTTCATCTTGGAAAAGCTTTGCTTGCTCAGCCATCAACTCTTTTGCAATTTGCTTGGCCATCTCAATGGCATCGGCTTGCATCTTTTTTGTGTCTGACATTATTTCTTCTCACCAGGTAAAGCGCTAAAAGAAGACCTTGCTTTGATACCAATTGAAAGGATCTAACAATGCCTAGAGGAGAGATGAATAGGTGTATCTAAAAATTTACTGTAAATGCTAAGTTCAAATTTGTCAGCCACTGTTGGAAGTCCCGACAGTTTGGGTCCGATGAAAACTATCAGAAGTCTCGACGCCTACGTGAACTACAAAAGCAGTGTCAAATTTAACTTTATGAATAAATAATCTTACAACCCCACTTCCTAGTGGTTAGATGAAGATGTTGGGTCACTCCCTTGATGCCAAAATGCCTCCAATTCATAGATCGAGTCCAAACCCTAAGAAGAAGCTTGGGAGAGAGAGAGAGAGAGAAACAAATACAAGTAATTTCGAGCAAATCACAACAACAACAAGCATGCGGGACACAAGAATTTATCCTAAGGTTCAGCAACCCCATAAAGGAGCTCCTACATCCTCGTTGTTGAGGTGACCATAAAGGCCAGAGTCTCTTCCACCTCCTTGCCTCTCTCAAGGAAACCACAAAGGTCACTTGAGCTTTCCACTAAGAAAATGAGGGTAATACAAACTTCCCAAGGCTCTTCCATGAGATGAAAGCTCTTGGGCGATGCCTAGCCAGCTAGGAGCAAAGCTCCAAGAGTAATAGATGCAAATCCAACCGGCTTGACGAAGAAATCAAGTGCTCAAGCTTCCTAGATGATTTTCTCACTCAATCCACTCTCTCTTTACTCAAATCCTTGGAGGAATAGAAGTTCGGAGCAAAGGGGAGAAGAGAGGAGAGCCTTGAATGCTTGGGAGCTATTATGACCAAGAGTAGGTTGCAATGAATGAGTGAGTAATGGTTAGAAGAGAGGAGAGAGCTATTTATACACATAGGAAAAATACAACCGTTCAGATCTACGTTGGAAGTTTCGACGCAGATCACAGGACTTCCAACCTCTATAGAAAACACTGTAGAAAGCAAGGTCTAGGTCACTGCAAACATGTCAACGTCGGGAGTTCCGATGATTGTCGGGAGTTTCGACGGTAGGTACTATAGGTAGGCCAAGATGTCAAGCGTCGGTATTGCCGGCCAGAGCTAGGACTTTCGACCGTTGAGAGTTTCGACTCATGTCAGGACTTCCGACGACTGGGTCACCGAGCAGGCTAAGTCATTGGGCACCGGGACTTCCGACAGTCAGGAGTTCCGACTCACGTTGGGACATCCAACGCCATAAGTTACCAAAAATCATTCTACGTGCTCGTGAAGTGCTAGAGTGTCTCTCTTTTGATTTTAATTTTATACTTGAGCACTCTATCTTCCTCAGACCATCTAAAC
Source organism: Miscanthus floridulus (assembly GCF_019320115.1). Lineage (NCBI taxonomy): Eukaryota > Viridiplantae > Streptophyta > Magnoliopsida > Poales > Poaceae > Miscanthus > Miscanthus floridulus. The sequence goes on along the minus strand of NC_089597.1, from coordinate 29,040,123 downwards.
TTGCATTCCTCTTTATACGGCGAATCCTAAACTCAAAATAAAAGATAAGAACTTCGAAGAGCGCTTTGAGTTCGTTTGCCTTTTTAACTTCAAAGATTGAGGGATACCATTTCATCTTAGATCAACTCTTTAAAACTTTCAAGGGACTAAAGCTACAATATATCTCTTTAAGATCTTATTAGTCCCTAATTTGTATGTAATCAATACACCAAAACCCACATAGGGGGCAAATACACTTTCACGAACCCAGCGCACCCCTTCTGCAGGCCCCATGGCTTGCAGCGCCCCATCTCCTAGCACCCAAGCCATGCCCCCATGACTCTCTCAACGTATTTCTCAAACATGAAACACTATAACATGAAAACACTTGAATGCAACATATGTCTAAAGGAGATGAAACATTTAGAACATACACATGCAACATATGTATGAAAGATATGCAACATTCAGATTAACTTGCAACATGAAAACACTTACTACAACATAAGATTGAAACAGTTGAAACATTTAGAACATACTTGTCGGTGTTTCGTAAACCGGACTAGTAAATTTATACGATTGCCGTGCTGCTCTAGGAAGATGATGGTAGCATCCAATAGACACAAGGATTTATATTAGTTTAGGCCAGAGCCCTATGTCTAGTCTCAGAGAAGATCGAGTGCATGTTCCTCGCTTGAATGCTCTGAAGTTTTTACAATAGGGGTGCAAGAATGGTAAAAAATATGGTAGAACCTATGCTAGACGAGGGGCAGCCCAAAGAGAAACTCTAGGAGCCCTACTACTATGTATGAAATGATAGAGGATGAAGAATGAGAATGTGTCCCAAGGTGGGAGCCCTGGCTGCCCTTATATAGAGTTCGGGGCCAGGGCTCCTTACAAAGAAGAGGTTCCCCCGACCGAAGGGTCGAGAGCCCGAGGAAGGTCCTAGCTAACTTGGCATGCAAGCTACACCGTCTTCTAATGCTCGCCTAGGTGTGGCTATCATCATGGTCTTGTGGCCACGTCGCGGGCGGGTTTGATGTGGTGCTACTATGCTGGACGTGGCAGGCACTGTAGGCACAACGGTGGTTCGTTAGTCATCCTGTGCAACGCGACATCTGTCATGGTCTTCGCTGTTGTCCCTAGGTTTCCCGAGGCGTCATACCCATAGTAGGTAGCCGCCTTGGGTCATTGTTCGCCTGGTCGCTTCGTGGGGCTGAGGGCCACGACCCCGCTCATTGGGTCGGGGTACTCCTCTAGCCAGGGAGGTCTCTTGGTTGAGACCCTTGCCATGGATCCCATCCCGTAGTGGGTGCTTTCGTACCTGTTGCCACCGCTGTACGATGTTGTCATGTTGGTGCGGCGTGGCACAGGGATGGTGTCTGACCGGATCGAGGTGATCGTTGTCACATCGGTCCTTACGGGGTCAGCGCGGCACGCTTACTCCTGTCAGAGCAAGCATACTAAGGTATGCTCGACCTCTCCCTGTCCTACCCGGGGGTCGTGACGGGGGAGAGGTCGCGCATCTTTCGTGTGGCTGAGGTAGGAGAAGGGGGCGTGGCTAGGCGTTGGTTTGGCGTGCTTGTCTTAGCTGGGCCTCGGTCGTTCGGGCCATCGTTAACCTGATGAGTTGCGGGGCGCGTGGCCTGCCAACTTATCAGCGCCTTGAGACACCCCGGGGTCCCCGATAATACTGTTGTAGCATATGCATGAAACTTATGCAACATTTAGATTAGAATGCTTGTAACATACGTCTGGAACAGATGAAATATTTTGAACACGGTTGCAACATATGCAAACATCTCTGATCTACTTTTGCAACATCCATATGAAACAATTGCAACATACCTCTGAAACGTCTGAAACACTTGAAATATGCATTTGTAACATAGGGGAGGGGAGGTTTAGGCCGGTCGATTCTAGCTATCGGGGTGGGAGTTGGCAGCGAGCGGTGGCGCATGACCACCACCAGCATTTGGCCGCGCTCGTGGGTGCCCTCGGCTCGGCCGGGGACAACCTGAGGCACCCCGACACGTGCGCCCAACGACCATCAGTTGGGGCTGCGGCGACGAGTCATTCCGGTGGCGTTGGTGTTGAGGAAGAGGCCGGGTGAGGGATGGCCGCGCGACGGGTAGGCTACACGATGAGGAGCATGGGAGCATTATGGTAATTTTTTTGAGAATTACACAGTAAAACGTAGATGCCCACAAAACGCACGCACTCACCCCTATAAGCATACATACGGAAACCTACCCCTATGAGCACCTCCGAAGGACTGAGCTTGCAGATCTCGAAATTCATGAAGTCACCACATGCGCCTCATTATCGACGGGGACGTCGTCTACCACTGAAAGCATAGTGTCGTTGAATCCTGAAATAAATTCAAAAAAATGTGGACATCCATGCCAAGTCGAAGACTTAAATCCAGGTCCATAAAAAAAACCCGACCAACTGATCCATGATCAGTTTGCGGGAGCATTATGGTAATCGGCTTCGAGAGTTGAGGGAAACGGTATGTTTTGCGTTGAGGAATATCTAAACTACGACGACGGTTTTCTTTAGCTATGAGCAGGGGCGGACCCAAATGGAGGGTATGTTATGACATGAGGCCTATATAAAAGCCCACTCTCCCTCTCCTTGTTAACAAAGCCCAAATATCCCGAGCCCATCCAGCCCATTCCACCCGTGACTCCCCAATAAAAGCCCTAGCGGCCTCCGTCCTCTCGATCTCTCCCATCCAAGGGTTTCCGCCGCCGCCGCTACTTCCGTCGTCTCAGCCGCCGAAGCCATGGTACGTATCTCCGACCTTTGCGCTTAAGCTCTCGGATTCATGGGCTAGTCGTGGTGTTCCGCGCTGATCTCACGCTTTCTCTCGTCGTGTTGTGTTGCGTCCCCGCGCAGCCGTCCCACAAGACCTTTCGGATCAAGAAGAAGCTGGCCAAGAAGATGCGCCAGAACCGCCCCATCCCCTACTGGATCCGCATGCGCACCGACAACACCATCAGGTTCGTTGGCCTCAGCACCTTCGTCCTGTTTCGCTAGGTGTCCCGTGTTTCGGTCGCTCATTTGTTTCTTTTTTTTCCTTGTTTTGTGTGTCAGGTACAACGCCAAGCGCAGGCACTGGCGCCGCACCAAGCTCGGATTCTGAGCGATGGAAGAGATGCTGGCCAACGATGCTTGGGCAGGATTAGGGCTCTGTAAGCTAGGAAGCTCTTGAATGAGATTTTGCTTGTGTTAAAGGGATCTTATCAGTTGTGCTTGTAGTAGCATACTGAGAATATCATGTTTTGTCTGATGGTTAAAGAACCGCCTTTATGCTATGCTGAATTTATTTAACCTGCAGTGCCTTAATCAGTTGATATCTAGCCAATCAATTATTTTGCCAGTTTGCTATGCTTCTCTGATTGTGCATGGTTGTGCATTCCTCACTTAACTGTCTGATTTCAACACTTTTTCAATGACTTTGGTTGGTTTATTTACTCGTGATTTGTTATGCATTGGTTCCGCTAATTTTGCAATAATTTGAATCAATGTTTTTTAGGCGCCGCGGCGAGGCGGGGCGCCCGACCCCCCTCACAATGCCTAGGCGTTTGTGGCGGACGCCTAGGCGACGCCATACACACATTGTAAGGCGTTGTAAGCTAGAATTTTATATACTAGTGCAAGAGCCTTATGTTTGGGAAAGCAGAGCACACGCCATATTCAGAGCAGACAGAGCATAGCATAGCATAGCAGAGAGTATACAACGAGGAGGCAGAGCAGAGAGTATACAATATTCAGACTACTTGGGCCAAGCGGAGATGAAGAGCGGACGGCAGAGCAGAGCACGAGGAGACAGAGCGGACGGCAGATGCAGAGCAGAGCACGAGGAGGCAGAGCGGACGGCCAAGCGGAGATACAGGCCGGCTCCGCGGCAGGGGCGGCCGGCCGGTGGACACGAGCAGAGTAGCAGCCCAGCGGAGGTCGATGCGATGATGCTGGAGCGGCTCCACGGCTGGGGCGGACGTCCAAGCGGAGATGCAGGCCGGCCGCGGCAGGGGTGGTCGGCCGGTGGACACGAGCAGAGTAGCAGCCCAGCGGAGGTCGAGGTCTGTCCGCCGCCTTCTCTCTTCCTCTCCCCTCGCCCGCACTCGCGGTGAATGACTCACGCGGTCGATTTCCACGCGAAGAGGCTACCTGGGCGCACGCGCGGTCGATTTCCCGCGCTTCTTCCTTTTCCCGCGGGCGCGCGGTCGATTTCCCGCGGGGCCGCGCTCCTTTTGGCGCCCTTCCCCTACGACCGGCATCTGGCGTCCGCAGCGCGGTTGTAGGCGTCCGCCCGACGCCATTCGCGCCTAGGCGACGCCTAATCCTATGAGGCGGACGCCATACACGCTGAGGTCATGGCAACCCCGACGCCTAGGCCCTCGACCACGCCTTGTCGCCTAGGCGACGGCGACGCATCAAAAACATTGATTTGAATTCCTCTATTTGGTGACATGCTGTAGGCATGTGAATAGTGTTGGGTGCCATTGCAGTCGTCTCCTGTGCTATTTTGTGCCGAAGCTAGTGCAATTCAAGGCGATTCAGAATTTGGATTGTTTGTATCCTCTATTCCTTGTACCCAAAATTTCAGAATTCAGATTGCCTGTCCTCCTGTATTCCTTGTACTCAAAATGGTGTAGTATCTAGTTATAATCTATGAGAAATTGGCCAATGCTTCGTGCTGGTTGTTTGTACCATGATACTAAGAGCATTCTTTCGTGCAGTGTTGATATATGATCTGGCATGATAGTTTAGTAGTTTCCATCAAGGTTCCTAATGGAGTTATATTGCTTGGTTATAATGTGTTTATTTAGATCAGAAACATGTTAGTCAAGTTGGTTGCTGTATATGTACACTTTGTTACACGAGTACGACCATGGAGCTGTTGAATTATACATTGGATGTTCTTTCTTGGCTGCTGGAGCTCTTGCGACAAAATTTATGTTGCTATTTAAATTGCATTCACTCCTGACCGGCTGACACTGAATAACTTGAATAGATGTTCCTGACCTGTGTTTTCCATAGAAAACCTGTGAATCAGACAATCAGTAGAGGCATTCACTCCTGACACTGAATTACTTGGATAGATGTTCCTGACCTGTGGGTTTTTTTCCATAGAAAAGCTGTGAATCAGTAGAGGTGTTGCTGCTTAGTTGAATTAGTATGCATGGTTTATTGTCTGTGAAGATGATTTCCCTAATCGATGGATAGCTTGTGTAAACCTACGTTCCATCCGGTGATCATTTTACAGTCAGAACTGGACCATTCATGTGAATTTATCAGGCTGCTTATCTAGCTCATCTGTTACTATTGATTTGAGCTGCTGGGGGTAAATTGTTTACCTTGGAGGGTCTTCTTTAGTTCCTTCTGTTCTGATTGAGTTCCACATTTGAAATGCGGTTCGCTATTTTTCCGTTTCAGCTTTGGCCTGTTTTGAAATCTACCACTACACACTCTATTCCAAATTATAAAATGTTTTGGCTTTTCTATATTCATAGCTTTGCTTTGTTTGGCAGGTTGATTTTTGGCTGCGGCTGCGGTTGATTTGTTGCAAGAGAAACACTGTTCTATGAGAAACAATGTTCTATGGCTGAAAAATAGGACTGATTCTGGCTTATAAGCTTAACGCCAATCATATTTTGGAACGGAGCGAGTACATAATTTACTTATTAGGTTTGCTAATGCTGTCATGGAATATTCCCCATCTCTTACTAATGCTCTGTTGTCTTATAGTAACCAGCAAAAAAGGGCCTCCATGTCTACTGTCAAACAATGAATATTCTCACATTAAGCGGTTAAAAGTGATAGTAAGAGCTTAGACCATAGATATATCAGAATCAACGAGAGTTTCTTTGGGAACAAAAAAACAGGACCACTATCCGACGAAAAAGTTTTTTTCCCTCCAATATTTTTTTGGCAATGACGAATTTAGGCAGTGATGGGTTGTGCGTTTCCCAATGCATGACCAGGCTTCTTCGCCGCGCGTCTCCTTCCCCGATCTTCTACCTCCGTCTCCTCCCTTTCGGGGAGCCCTCCCCTGCCCTCCACTGTCGGCGGCCTGCCGTCCTTCTTCCTCCCACGCGACCTTCCTCCTCGTGCGTTCATCTCCAGATCCTGCGTTCGTCTTCCTCCTCACCCATCGCCCGCGGCGACCTCCTTCCCCTCCCCCCTCCCGCCGCCGACATGGCCATGGGTGCCCCGCCCTGACCTGGCTCAGTCGTCTCCTACGCCTTCGGAACCCTAACGATGCCCTCCCGCTGTCCCAACCGCCTGGCTGGCCTGCCTCCCCTCGAACCTCCTTCTAAGTCCGCCGGAGTGGGGGGAGAAGAGAGGGAGAGCGTGGGAGAGGGAGATGCCAGAACCCTAACGTTGGCGAGGTCTCCGTCTCCGACGCCAGCTGTGAGGGTAGAGTGGGCCTGCGTCGCGCGGTCTAGCCGGAGGTCGCGTATTAGACTTTGCGTTTTGGCAAGGAACTAAAACCGTGCCATTTGGACTGTTTTCTAAACATAATTGGAGATGCTCCAACAACAGGAGTTAGGGGGTGTTTGGTTTCAGGGACTAAAGTTTAGTCCGTGTCACATCGAACGTTCGGATGCTAATTAGGAGGACTAAATATGAGCTAATTAAAAAACTAATTACACAGGAGTAGACTAATTTACGAGATGAATCTATTAAGCCTAATTAAGTCATCATTAGCACATATTTACTGTAGCACAACATTATCAAATCATGGACTAAATAGGCTTAAAAAATTCGTCTCATAAATTAGTTATTTTTTTAATCTATATTTAATACTCCATGCATATGTCCAAACATTCAATGGGACGGGGACTAAAATCTGGACTAAGGAACCAAACACACACACACCCCCCTTAACCAACACGAATCCTACGGCACGAAGGCGCCGCGGTTTGGTATTTCCGCGTGTCGCCTCCTCCCCGCGCGCACGGAACGCCTCGAGGCCCGCGCACTCGGAGCCAGCGCACGCCGAGACGAAGCCGCGAACCAGAGGCGCTCCACGAAGGCCGGCACGGGCAGCCAAAAAAAGAGCTCGGTGTCGCGGGGGCACCGCCCGCGCCCGCTGCTCCCTATAAGGCGGCCGCGCCCGTGTTACGGCCAATGCCGTTTTCGTCCATCCACGGAGAGAGAGGCAGAGGCAGGCAGCCGGTTGCGTGCCCCGCCCTCCCTCCGTGCGCTCCGAAGACCTCCGCCCCTGGCGCGGTGAGCTCGTGACCAGCCGGACGCCGCCCGCCCGCCCCTCTGTCTAGAGGCTCGCCGCACGCACTCCAATAAAAGAAAACAAGAAAAAGAAGCAACCATGGCGTCCATCTCCCCGGAGACCATAGGCGGGGACGTCAATCTGGTACGTGCGCCGCCGCGATCACCGTCCTTGTCGACCACCGTCACACGCCGCGCGCGTACTGATGCTAGCTTGATGGCTTTGGGATTTGCAGTCCAAGATTCCGGTGGAGGAGGTGTTCAAGACGCTGAAATGCGACCGCAAGGGGCTGTCCAGTACGGAGGGCGAGAACCGGCTCCGGACGTTCGGACCCAACATGCTGGAGGAGAAGAAGGAGAACAACCTGCTCAAGTTCCTGGGCTTCATGTGGAACCCGCTCTCGTGGGTCATGGAGATGGCGGCCATCATGGCCATCGCGCTCGCCAATGGCGGCGGCAGGCCGCCCGACTGGCAGGACTTCGTCGGGATCGTCTCGCTGCTCTTCATCAACTCCACCATCAGCTACATCGAGGAGGCCAACGCCGGGAACGCCGCCGCGGCGCTCATGGCCGGGCTGGCGCCCAAGACCAAGCTGCTGAGGGACGGCAGGTGGGAGGAGCAGGACGCGTCGATCCTCGTGCCCGGTGACATCATCAGCATCAAGCTCGGCGACATCGTCCCCGCCGACGCGAGGCTGCTCGAGGGCGACCCGCTCAAGATCGACCAGTCGGCGCTCACCGGTGAGTCGCTCCCCGTGAACAAGCACCCTGGGCAGGAGGTGTTCTCGGGCTCCACCGTGAAGCAGGGAGAGATCGAGGCCGTCGTCATCGCCACCGGGGTGCGCACCTTCTTCGGAAAGGCGGCGCACCTCGTCGACAGCACCAACAACGTCGGCCACTTCCAGCAGGTGCTCACGGCCATCGGCAACTTCTGCATCATCTCCATCGCTGCCGGCATGCTGGTCGAGATCGTCGTCATGTACCCGATCCAGCACCGCGCCTACCGCGACGGCATCGACAACCTCCTCGTGCTGCTCATCGGCGGGATCCCCATCGCCATGCCCACCGTGCTCTCGGTCACCATGGCCATCGGCTCCCACCGCCTGTCGCAGCAGGGGGCCATCACCAAGCGCATGACGGCCATCGAGGAGATGGCCGGCATGGACATGCTCTGCAGCGACAAGACCGGCACCCTCACCCTCAACAAGCTCACCGTCGACAAGTCCCTCATCGAGGTGTACTCCAAGGGCGTCAACAAGGACATGGTGCTCCTCTACGCCGCGAGGGCTTCCCGTGTCGAGAACCAGGACGCCATCGACACCTGTATCGTGAACATGCTAGCCGACCCCAAGGAGGCCCGCGCTGGCATCCAGGAAGTCCACTTCCTCCCCTTTAACCCGGTCGAGAAGCGCACGGCCATCACCTACATCGACGGCAATGGGGACTGGCACAGGGTCAGCAAGGGTGCTCCCGAGCAGATCATCGAGCTCTGCAACATGGGCGCCGAGGCCGAGAAGAAGGTCCATGCCTTGATCGACGGGTATGCCGACCGCGGCCTCCGGTCGCTCGGCGTGTCGTACCAGCAGGTGCCGGAGAAGAGCAAGGAGAGCGCCGGCGACCCGTGGCAGTTCATCGGCCTCCTGCCCCTGTTCGACCCGCCGAGGCACGACAGCGCGGAGACCATCCGCCGCGCGCTCCACCTGGGCGTCAACGTGAAGATGATCACCGGTGACCAGCTCGCCATCGGCAAGGAGACCGGCCGCCGGCTCGGCATGGGCACCAACATGTACCCCTCCACCACGCTACTGGGCGACAAGAACAGCACGGTGAACGGCATGCACATCGACGAGCTCATCGAGAAGGCCGACGGCTTCGCGGGGGTCTTCCCCGAGCACAAGTACGAGATCGTGAAGCGGCTGCAGGACCGGAACCATATCTGCGGCATGACCGGGGACGGCGTGAACGACGCACCGGCGCTGAAGAAGGCGGACATCGGCATCGCCGTGGACGACGCGACGGACGCGGCCCGGAGCGCGTCGGACATCGTGCTGACGGAGCCCGGGCTGAGCGTGATCGTGAGCGCCGTGCTGACGAGCCGCTCCATCTTCCAGCGCATGAAGAACTACACCATCTACGCCGTGTCCATCACCATCCGCATCGTGCTGGGCTTCCTCCTCATCGCTCTCATCTGGAAGTTCGACTTCGCGCCCTTCATGGTGCTCATCATCGCCATCCTCAACGACGGCACCATCATGACCATCTCCAAGGACCGCGTGAAGCCGTCGCCCACCCCCGACTCGTGGAAGCTCGACGAGATCTTCGCCACCGGCGTCGTGCTCGGCACCTACATGGCCATCGTCACCGCCGTCTTCTTCTACCTCGCCCACGACACCGGCTTCTTCACGGTACACCTACCCCCACTGCCATTGCCAGGTCCATTATCCAGGACGGTCCTTTCACTGGTAGCAAGCTCGCTCACCCAGCAAGATGCGATATGATGCAGGACGTGTTCGGCGTGATGTCGATCAAGGAGAACGACAGGGAGCTGATGGCGGCGCTGTACCTCCAAGTGAGCATCATCAGCCAGGCGCTCATCTTCGTGACGCGGTCCCGGAGCTGGTCCTTCGTGGAGCGGCCGGGCTTTCTCCTGCTCTTCGCCTTCTTCGCCGCCCAGCTGGTGGCGACGTGCATCGCGGTGTACGCCAACTGGGACTTCTGCCGCATGCAGGGGATCGGCTGGGCGTGGGGCGGCGCCATCTGGATCTTCAGCGTCGTCACCTACGTCCCGCTCGACGTGCTCAAGTTCATGATCCGCGCCGCGCTCAGAGGCAAGGCCACGGGCAACAACGTCCAGAACAAGGCAAGCTTGGCCACTCTCGCTCAAACTGCTCCACTGTTGTCGTCTACTCTGCCTTGATCTTGAGCTGACGATGACGTAGCCTTGATCGGTCGCCTTGCCGTTGTCTCTCTGTCTGTGTCGCGTCGTCTCCAGTGATACGTTTCTTGGTGCTTGTCTCGCGCGGACGGCGTTCACGAACAAGGACAGCGGCAAGGGTGAGCGCGAGGCACAGTGGGCGGTAGAGCAGAGGACACTCCACGGCCTGAACCAGCTCGCCATCTCCTCCGACCTTCCACCTCCTCCGAGCTCACCGAGCAGGCCCGCCAAGGTCGCAAGGTACGTTAGCCTAGCCACCGTCTTCTCCGGCGACGAACTAGCCATCTCTAGAGCCGCTGATCTCAACGGCCTTCTTGATGCCTGCAGACTTGTGGAGCTGCAGACACTAGAGGCGCGTCGAGTCGGTGGTGAAGCTAGCAGAAGGGGATCGGCGTCGATACCTTTCCGTAGAGCTACACCGCGTGACCGACGGCGTCCAGCGGTGGCCGGAGGGGGAGTCCTGTGTTCTTCGTTTCCTTTGGTGTACTTATGTGGGTTTTTGGGCGGCAACAGCTTTTTGTGAACTCTCTGATCAAGTGAATATGTACCTACGTATTGTTGTGTTCTTAATTCTACATTGTACAGCTATACACTATACAACGGTACGCGAATGCTGAGGTGTAACATCCGTACAATATACTTAGTTCTGTTCATCTAATCATCATACTGTCAGCCATTTTTTTTTGTTTGCTTCACTGATTTCTAGTTATGGGTAAAGTTGAAGTGTATCACAATTCACAAGCCCATTAGCCAATGGATGACTAATCATTCACCTACATTTCAAAATATTTCTTACAATTCCGAATACATTAAATCATGAGAAACTAGCATCAAACATGGTAAATGCTAAATGGTTCCTAGTTTGAATGTAACAATCTCACTATCTCATCTAACTGGTTACTGAATGCCAGAATACTTTACTGATCTGAATACTCTACTCATGCAAAACTCATAACCTTTGAGAGGTTTACAGAAGTGATGATTCAACTAACAGTAGGAAATACATAAGAAATTAGAAAAAGAAACACAAAGGGATCTGAGAGTAATATGAAAGTATAGGAACATGTGTCAACGGACCTCTGCTCCACTCATAGCCAATTGTTTCCTCGGACACAAAGAGACTTGCACCTCAACCAAGCTTCAGCGCTGCCATTTGAGTTCACCAGGGAAAACACACAGGCCAGGCACGATTCTTTGAACGCAAGCTCAGGCAACTGAAGCAGAACCTCAGCTTACTTGCAGAGTTGTGGTGGCATTTGCGTTTACATGGATGGCCGTGGAATGCCTTGGGCAGATTTCAATATGCAATAGTGACTGGCTCACTGCACCAGGATGACACCATGGGTCTTGCACCATCCTTGTCAGACTTTGGCTCATCTACAAGGGTTACATTTCTTACAGATGAAGAGCGGCATGCTTGAAGTTTGAACGACATCTCAGTTTTCACTAAGGCTTAATTGTATTCCAGCATGTGAACTCAGGAGGTATTATGTTTTCATCACAGGAAATCACAGCTTTGGCAGTCAACTTTCCAACTAAACCATGATACAGAAGACCTCTTGCACCAAGTCCACCAACTAGCCAAAATGTGCAGTTGCTCTTCTTGCCTAGTAAATCATCCAAACAACCCAACAGTGGCAACGACCCATTAGCTGTAAGTGGAGGCATGGCTCGTATTCCAGCTCTTGCACCTACAAAATCCCATTTATTTATTCTTGGATATACGCCAGAAGCTTTTGGGAGCAACTCTTCCATTGCAGTAAGAGATTCTTCATCAGATACAGTTGAAGAATCGTTCTCTGACTTCCATTGCCAAGTTGATCCGATAGAAACAGTTCGAGGACCTTGGAATGCCAGCCATGCATCAGATAAGATTGAAGGGCTTTGACTGCCATACTCTTCTCTGCAGGAAGTATACGCAATATGCATCAATCAGATTTGCCAAACAAATAGTGCAAAATTTTCATTATGCAGAAACTCCTTACACTGTATTGGATGGCAACTGAAATTCAGCGATAACTCCTCTACAGGTCCTAAGAGGCAACTTATTTGCAAGTTCAGGAAGTGAGCGAGCCTTGGCCCCAAGGCAGATGATCACCGAATCATAATTGCCTGCACATGTTTGAAGTGCCTTAGTCATAAAAAAAAGTTCTTACTGCAGTGCAATCGCTTCAAGGAGCCATACAAACTGTCAAATATATGCAATCCATTAATATTTGTAGTTCTGTACCACACTGATTAAGTGTAAGCTGACACTATTAGAGTTTCGATTTAGTGTCATTACTTAAAATGCTTAAGCAGAGACCAAAAATACACTTAAAATGCTTAAGCGGAGACCAAAAATACAAATGTAGTTTTGGAAGCCAAAATGTGAGGGACAACGACACAACAGAAAATACAAGTTGCTGAATATTGAAATATATCCATTGTTCTCACTGGAGACTACCAGAATTTACCTGACAAATGGTGTAGATTATCAACATGTTGCTTGTAAAGCTTGAACTCTTTCTGCTCACTCTGTAACGAGGATGCTTCATCTGCCAGATTTTGGCATGCAGAGAACAGTGCCTGTACAAGCCCAAGGACGAAATAGATTTGCTTATCAAGGTACAGGCTACAGAGAATGGCAAAACAAGTGACAATGACACCAAGCAAGAAGCAATGCAGAACCTGTAGATATTTCTTAGGGTTGATGTTCAGTGCCAGTGGCATGTAAACTGCGAAGTCAAATGGGGTACACAGCCCAGGGATCAGACGCTGTGCAGCATCAGAATCAAGCAGTTGAAGGCTGCAACTCTCGAGGCAACTCTGAACATTAGGTTGAAGCAATTAAAATGCAGCGCCAGAAACACAAAAGAAGCACCTTAGCGCATCTGCATAATCTCAATCCAGCAGTACCTCCAGCAATATGTCTGCAGCTTTCTCCGTTGTAGGTGGCCGTACAATTCCCCTGCTCAGTTATAGACTCCCCTTAAATATATAGCAGGTGGAGGCAAGAAGTGAAGGACTACAGATTACAGTAGCTGCAAAGATGTATGCATTGCCTTCTCCAGATAAGGTTATCATCTTCATTAGTTGTATCTGACCCCGTGGTTCTGTTTGCTTGCTCTGCGCTTCGAAGGAGATCCATGCTCTCTTTCCAGAACTCAGCACCCCTCCAGAGAAGCTTCACTGTAGTTAACAAAGAATTCAAACGCATAACAGAAATGAATTAAGCTGGATGCCAGGTCATTCGCTGAGTAACCATAGGTGGGGTACGAAACCAATGACTTTCAGATGGTTTGGTTGAGACGATGGAGGAAGACCTTTAGGCGAGTAGGGATGGAGAAGCCCTCCCGAGACGCCCGACGCGCCTCCCCCGACGCCGTTCTCGTCGTAGATGTCCACCGACACGCGGGAATCCCTGGGGCTATGCTGAAAATTGAAATCGCGCCAGCGTCGATTCAGCCGATTTCTGCTTGTCATAGTACACACAGGGAGGGAGGAGGAAGAGGGGAAGTGGACTAGTGGAGGGTGACCTTGAGGAGGTGCCAGGCGACGGAGAGACCCGCGAAGCCGGCGCCGAGGACGGCGTAGCGCAGGGGGCGGCGGCCGTGCCCTCCCGCGGGCGAAGGCGAAGGCGAGGGCGAGGGCGAGGAGGCGGTGGCCGCGGTGGCGGCAGCGACAGTTCGCCTGGGGAGCAGACGGGAAGGAGCCGAAGAAAGCGGGGGCAACATGGCGTCCGGCGCTCCGGGCTTGACGAGAAAGCTGCCGGCGGCGGTTCCTGGCTTCCTGCTGCCGTTGTGGAGAAAAGAGCAGCGCGGGTGAGGATTTTTTTTTAGGGGATTTTTTTTCTTTCCTCCTGGATGGCGGCGAGGATTTTTCACGGTTCAACCGTGCCTTTTGCCGCAGACCACCGAAAAAAGGGAACTTCGTCGAAACACACTCTTCAATCGTATCACTACGCTGTTACATACCACACATCTTATTTTATTCAATTAAATTAGAAAGACAACCGAATGACGATTTTACCCCTTATCTCTTTAGGTGGACTCACGCACGCACAGAAGCATTCATCCAAAAGCATTCATCTGTTCTTCCCGTTCGCTTCTCTCCTATCCAAACTGTTCTCTCTCTCTCAACTTCCAGACGGCGCCGCAATCACAAGGAAGCAGCGGCCCCTCCCCGTGCAGCCCGCGCCCGGAGCCCACCCGCAGCGCACGGCGACGCCTACGCACGGCGACGCCCGGGGCAAGGCCCCCTCGGCGCGTGGCGCGATGGCTAGGGAGTAGCTTGTGCTGGGCCCAAGCACTCCCTCCAGCGGTGCACCGTGTCTCAGCGATTGATAGAAGATGGAGGCCCCACGATTCCTCAACAAGATTTTCCCTCAAGATCAGGCAGATCTTTCATGGGTTCCTGAGGGGTAAGTTTTCTCCCAATTTCTCTAGGGTTAGTGCTAGCATGGGCTCATATTTGCAAAGTAAAGCGTAATATGTTTTGATTCCGCTTCGATTTGTGCCAATGTATGTGTAGGATGGATCCTAATTCGTCCTACATGCTTGCTGTGCGTGTGGGTGCTTATGTGAAATTTACTGATGATGGTGGTCGTGAGTACTGTCAGGCATGTAATATTCCTATGATTTTAGACCGGGATATGACAAATTGGAATGACTTGCTGATTGACATTGGTACAGAAATTAATCTAAGCTCTAAACACAAGTTGCGTGTCACCTATTGGGATAATATGAGTCGCACTTACGAAGAGATCACTTCTGACCAAAAATTGCTTCATGCAATTGATATGTATTGGGAGATAAGAAGGCTCTCAGTACAAGTGTGTGTTATGAAGAATGATGATTCAGATTGCTTGCATGATATTGGACGGCTGCAGAGCATGCCTTGTGTGCTGCAGGGAAGCACCGATGCCCCAGCCAACCAAATTATTGCACAACCTCCACTTGACATTGCATCATCACTTGTAGAGCCTTTAGTTCAGAACAATGCTGAAGTGGCATGGGTGGATGATGATATAGAGTATGTTGGGCTGGATGATGAGGATTCAGTATCTGATTCATCTGATCGTGAAGTGTACGGTGATGTAGATTGTGTTGGTTTAGAGGATGAATTAGTTGTGGAGGATGCACAGAGTTGTGAGACAATTATCCATGCAACTGACCTAGAGAACCCAACAATAAAAGTCGGTGTAACTTTCGTGGATAGTACTACTTTTAAGAAGGCTATTAGGCAATATGCAATAAAAGGTGAATATGAAATTGCAACTCCCTATTCTGAGGCAAAAAGATATAGAGGCTATTGCAAAGCTGATGGGTGCAAGTGGCGGATACATGCTTCACAATTGCAGGATGGAAGGACTTGGCAGGTACTGATTTTTGTGCTAATTTTTATTCTGATTATTTTTTACATATACTTTTGGTTGATCTTTTGTACTGATTTTTTCCTTGATGTAGATAAAGAAGATTCCTGTTGATCACACTTGTCAAAGCACAGGAAAAGTTGAGAAGAACTGCATGACGACAAATCATTGGGTCAGGGACAGGGTTCTTGATTGGCTTGCAAAGGACGCTACAATTGGGGCTAAAGCATTGCAGAAAAGGCTACAAGAACAGTACCATCTACAATTATCATATTGGGTGGTGTGGGATGGAAGAAATATGGCTTTAGAACAACTCAAAGGGAGGTGGGATGACAGCTTTGCACATGCTTTCAGATTCAAGGCTGAGGTAGAGAGGACCAATCCTGGCAGTTTGGTTGACATTGAATATGAGCAAGATAGGAAGAAGATGAAATTTACCAGAATGTTTGTTGCCTTCAAAGCTAGTGTGGATGGTTTTTTGAATGGTTGCAGGCCTTTTCTTGGTGTGGACTCCACCCATTTGACTGGGAAATGGAAGGGTCAACTTGCATCTGCGACTGCTATTGATGGGAACAATTGGATGTTTCCAGTGTGTTATGGTGTGTTTGGATCAGAGACAACTGAAAATTGGGCTTGTTTTTTTAGTAGACTTCATCAAGCTATTAGATCACCTCCAGGCCTAGTGATATCAACTGATGTAGGCAAAGGAATTGATTCTGCTGTTACTAAAGTCTTCAAAAGTGGGGTTGAGTATAGAGAGTGCATGAGGCACTTAGTTGCAAACTTCCAAAAGTGATTTCGAGGCGAGGTCTTTGAGAAGCACTTGTGGCCAGCATGTAGAGCTTTTCAAAGACATAGGTTTGAAGAGCACTACAATCTGATGTATGAAGCATGCCCTGAAGCTATGAAGTGGATACATGACAACCATAAGCATCTCTGGACAAGGCACTTGTTCTCTGAAGCAAGCAAATGTGACTATGTGACAAATAACATAGCTGAAACATTCAATAGCTGGGTTAGGCATGAAAAATCCCTCAATGTAATTGATCTTATGGATAGGGGTAAGACAACTACGCATGGAAAAAATGTTCTTGAGAAGAAAAATTGCTCGGAAGCTTGAAGAGAAGATATTGCCAAATGTTATGAAGGACCTCAATGCAAGGAGCAGGGGGCTAAAATATATGTGGAGGTATTCACACAAAGATGGTGGCAAAGATACTGATATGTTAGGTGAAGTCGAAGGTGTTACAAGGGATCTAGTTCATTGGAGGCACAGTGTTGATCTTGAGGAGAGGAAGTGCACCTGCAGGCGATGGCAAGTTACTGGTCTGCCATGTACACATGCTTTGTGTATTATCACATCAATTCGGGGTTGCAAGATTGAAGATTATGTTCATGAATACTACTCTGTGCCAAAGTTCAAGAAAGCCTATGAAAAGTCTATAAAGCCAATGATTGACAAAAAACAGTGGCCTCAAGTGAATCAAGGGTTCAAGCTATGGCCTCCAGTTCTAAAAAGGCCGGCTGGGAGGCCAAGGGTGAGAAGGTTAAAACCAGCTGCAGAAGGAGGATCTGGAAAGAGAACCACAAGATGCAAAAGGTGCAAGCAGCTTGGACACATGGCGAAAACATGTAATGAATATGTTTATGATTCTGATGCACCACCTCCTGCCCCTCCGAAGCCAAAAAGAAAGAGAGGCAAGAAAAATGCCACAATAGTGCCATCTAGTATTTCTGAGCCACCACAGGAACAACCATCACATGCTGACCCATTGTAAGCTTTCAACTGCTTTATGAAATTTTTTGACCTAACTTACAAATGTTTCCACCCATAACTTACGTATTTAAACGACTTGCAGTGCTACACCAACTAGAGCCATCACTTCTGTTCCTACAACAAGTCCTGTGACAAGGAGGTACATTATGACAACTTTAAATCTTCCTTTTAAAAAAAACTGCACATGTGAATGTTTCTTTCTACGCCAATTTTGCATGCTTCTACATCTTTGCAGTATGTCAAGGAGGTTGTTGAAATATGAAGCATCTACACCGACTAGAGCCATTGCTTCTATTTCGACACCAAGCCCTCTCACAAGAAGGTACTACAGCTTCAATTTTTATGCCTTAATGTTGGTAATCTCCATTTATTTGACACAACTCTATATCCATTTACAGCCGTAAGAGGATGCTAGAACTTGAAGGCAATATAGAACCTGTTCAATGTCTTGCTCTATCTCCAGATCCTACCCATGAGAAGGGAAAGCCAAAGAAGTTGAAGGTTGTCAGATCCAAGAAAGCTTAGACCATTTAGTACCATGTTCTTCTAATGTTGCTGTTCAAACCATGATCTTGTGATGTATGGATCTGGTACTGTACTAGATAGCCTAATGTGGCTGGAACATGTTGTTTTGCTGGACCTGCTACTTTAGTTTGAACCTGCTGTTCTACTATGGTCAAATATTGATGAAAATCAATCTGTTATGATGGTGAAATGTTTCTTGTCATGCTCATGTATTGTTGCTGTAATGTTGATCTGAAGGGGTAAGGGTATTCTTGTCCAGAAATCATGTTTGGATACCTGTTTGATTGAGAAACATTATTATAAGAGCTATAATGTCTAGCATCATATTGCCATGGTTGAAGAGTGTGTTATAGCACAACCACACTTTTTTAATGGCTTGTAGCAAAAGCCACAGTTGAAGGATGTCCATGAGCTAATTTACCCTTTTTCTTTCCTCAGCCCGTAGGATTCCCTTCCCGGACCGATTGGACTTTCCAGGTACTGAATCAGGAAGCCCAGCTATTAAAAGCTCAATGTTCGGGCCCTTTATTTATTGGGCCTTAATGGCCGTCAAGCATCCAGCATTACGCAGGGTAACGTTGATATACTGCATATGTATACTTTTCATATTATATACGAGTAAGCTACAATGCAAAGCGTGCAGGCGCGAGGACAACATACATAAAAATATAAAATAGAGTTCATAATACACCTGCCAGTGAATCAGCCACTCGATAAGCATTCTGTCATAAAGTTTGGCCGAGATTAGCGAAACTGGAGTTCGATAGTCTACTGTGCTCACTTAGAGACGTCGCTAAATACATCACGACCACAGTGGTAACTGGTAAATGGAAACAGCCTAACAGGCTAACCATTAGAAGGTGCTTTAGAGCGTGAAGTTAGTCCTGTCCGAAGGAGCAGAGGCTCCAGTAACTTGTCCACCTACATGTTTCTCCATTACATTAATCATATTCCTCCACTTATCCTTCAAGTCCACCTACAATACATCATACATACAACCCGTCAGTACCTTGATTGGCAACCCCAGAAACTTCACTGTAATAACCAAGTACCCACCGGTGTTCTGCCGATAAAAACGTCAGGATTGTTATTTAAAATGTCCTTCCAATTGCCACTACCATACCTACACATGAAGCAAGCACAATATAACAATGAGGAACATACAACAGAAGCAATCTAAACACTAGTGTTTTAGAACAAGAAAGCTGAGATGTGAAACGAAAATATCTGAACATCAAGACAAAACATACTGTTCAACACCCTGTATTAGTGTTTCTTCTTCCAACAAGCACCACTTCCTTGTCCTTCTACGCCTATTTTTGTTTTCTAACGGCGGCAAAGGAGAAACTGGTGCTCTCCTTGGGCTAGGCAAGTGCGGTCTGCGTAATGATGATTCTGAACTCTCAGGACCAGGTGACTCCTCCCACTGCAAACAAGGGTTTTCTTTTCAGGAACATGACCAGAATCTAACATTTTGTGATTGTGATAAAGCTATCCTATGGGCTAACTAAAAAGTTATGAGGTATCCTCATTGAGCTTAAATTAGACTACAGTAAGTATATGTTTGAGTGTAACACAAAGAGGGACTGTAGTAGAGCATTCATGATCCGAAATCCAATTTCAGCAGCTACCTTACTAAAGTGAAACAAAATCCTACAACTATTAGGTTTTGTGACCCCATTTGATTATTTCTTGTCATGGTCAGAGCATCTTACCAAGAACGCATATATCCTCAAAATATTTCACAACACATATCATCCAGATTTTGCAGAAAACATAGGGAATGTAGGCAGGAGCAAAAAGTTGGCAATGTCTTTGTAATGAAAACTATCAATAGAGAAATGAATGAAATGTACACACACAATGTTTAATGCAAAATATTGACATGATATAGGCACTGGTATCATTTTCAATCACAATGGAAACAAAAGCTAGTTATTACAATCACAAATTCAATTTAACAATCAAAGCAAGTTCAGTATGGACAAAGTTCAAAAGCAAAGATAACTCTTTCAAAAACAAATGCTCACCTGAAAGGTCCGTGCTGTTGGGTTCCAATCCATAAGGTTATGAGGTTTACCTGTACTTGGACCCTTGTCTTTATAATTAGGAGCACTCGGGCCTGCAGTGCCACAAGTTGTTGGCTGACCTCTTACTTCTTCAGCATTCAAACTAACGCCTTTCTCCAACCTTGCAGCCAATACCTCATCTGCAACTGCCTTCGCAGCTGGAAGCGGATCCTCCACAACACTGTGAAGGTCAGCACAGCTTGTTTTGAGCGCGTCAATCGCCTTCTCAACAGCTGGTGTTGAAATTGGATTTGCACTGGAGGTAGGTTCTTCAAGTTTGCCGAGAACCTCACGTGTATTTTCTTCCCCAGCTGTAAATTTCATTTCATATAATCAATTATAGGCTATGAAGGCCATGACCTTGTGAACACCAGAATCACAACAAATTAGAAAAGTAAAACATCTAGCATTTAACAATGCACATAAAGACCTAGAGCTGACCCAAAAGAGATGAAACCCAAACTGCTCTATATGGAATGCATAGAATTGCAAAATCAATAAGAAACATAGATGCAAACAAACAAAAAGATACTCCCTCTGTTCCAAATTATAAGACGTTTTGGCTTTTCTAGATACATCGCTTTTACTATGTATCTAGACATAGTGTATATCAAAGTGCATAGCAAAAACTATGTATGTAGAAAAGCCAAAATGTCATAATTTGGAGCAGAGGGAGTACTAAAATAACTGACGTGAGTGGTATAAAGCCATTAAAATATTGTAGTGACACCGTCAAAAGTATTCACAAGATTAAAATTATGTAGCTTGATCTATGATAAACAAAAAACTAGAAGCAGAAAAATTAGCAAGTACACTCCAATTACCTGTTTAGGATAGCTTCAACTCATGGTTGTTTCAGAGATAACACTTTAAGGCAAACAGATTTCTAGACCAAGATGAATATGACCTCTAAATCCCAACTCAATGTTCCCTTTTTTTATTATATCACTAAAAAAGACATGAAAGCCCCACTACACGCTAGTTCCTTGATTTGCACCACAGACAAAGCAATCTACTCAAATCACAATGCTGCAACAAAATTCATTGTGCAACGAGTATGTTGCTTGTATATAAAGAGTTGCATCTGTGCTTCTCGTACACTATCTAGGTTATCTTCTCTGGCATGAGCAAAATTATAGCATCGTGACTCATCCAATCCAGAGGCTACCAACAAATTTACTCATCAAACCACAATGCCCTGGAAAGCACACACCAAAAAACAAAAATCCTCACCCAAAATGCAGAACTTGGCACGGGTGGCCTCATCAGCGGCACGCCATTTCTCGACGGCCCCATCCCCAACGATCCGCTCAGCCGCCGCAACGAGCAGCGACGGCCCAATCGCAGCCCACTCGGCGGCGAGGAGCTCCCTGACCCGCTCCTCCGTGGCGGACCGGTCGCCCCACAGGCCCCTGAGGACGGTCTGAGAGAATGAGTTCCCGACGGCGGCCTCGAACTGGTCCACTGTGGCGATGACCTCATCGGAGGCGAGCGCGGGGGACCCTCCCTCGTCGACCGCGAGGCGCGCGCGGCCGTCGGGGCGCGCGAAGAGCGCCCTCGCGGCGGCGTCGAAGTCGGACGCGGAGGCCGCGATGAAGGCCGCGACGGCGATGTGGGCGGCGGCGATTGGGGAGGCGGGAGCGGGGAGCGAGGCCAGGAGCTGGAGCGTGTCAAGAGAGGATTCGGAGACCGGGTCGGCGGCGAGGCGGCGGAGGAGGACCGCGCGGAGGAGGCGCGGGGTCGGGTCGGAGGGGAAGGGAAGCGCGGCGAGGAGCTTGTCGACGGCGGCGGCGGGGACCGAGGGGTCGCCCAGGACGTGGTCCAGGATGAGCCTCGCGCCCGCCGGCGTCACCCGCGGCATTTTGGGGGCGCTTCGTGCGGATTGGAGACGCCGCGGCGGGGATTCGAGCAAAGTGTGCGGCAGCTTTCTGAGGTTTTGGCCTTTTGGGGCCGAGTATCTCCAGCAGCCCCAGATACATCAACTCTAATATTCTGGTATCGAAAGGACCCTATTTTTATTTTTATTTTTAAGGTTATTTGATTGAAGAGGCCAAAAAAAAAATAGATCCCATATTTCATCGTAGTATATTAGTCAGTCTCGTAAGATGTAAGTAGATTCGTCATAATCCATGTATGCTGAACACACATCGATTAAAGTGAATATATATGTATTTAAAATAAGGAAATTATTAGCGCGTGGATGTCCGATTTTTTTACTTTTTAACCTTTTTTTGAAAGTTTCTCACAGATCGACCTCTGACAGAAAGAATTCAGAAAATGGACCCCAGCTCGGCGCCGTCGACGCTCGGCGCCTGGCGCCGAGCCCCCGGGCTAGGGCGAACTTACGTGAAAGGAAGTTCGGCGTCAGTCATTCTGGCGCCGAGCTCGACACCGTTGACGATGGCGCCGAGCATGCAGTTTCATTTTTCTCACATGTCTGCCTCGTGCGATCCAGCAGTTGGCTGCCTCTCCTCGTCCGTGCCGGCTGCCGACTGCCGAGGCAGATTCCAAGACGGGAGCGAGCAGGACACACGACACATGGCCACGCCGCTCCGGCCTCCCGTCGTGTGTGCCCATGCCTTTTTACTAATGCAAGGCGACCACAGAATACTTGGGCCACCTCTCCCCAAGCTACCGGTGTGGTAGCCCAACGGTTGAGCATTCCTAAGTTGCTTGTGCAGTTGTGCTTACTGCTCAGTATCGCTCACAACACTGGCCGGGCTTTCTCATTCCTGTCGGCTGTCGTTGTTGTTAAGTTCTAGGCACACACAGTACTCGATCGATATGTGTTGTATAGCTCTGCCTCTGTTTGGGATGTTAAATGAAAGAGCACATAAACATGGCAACGAAGTGAAAATTTGGTCTCACTCTGGTAAAAGGTTATCTCATTCCATGCCGTCCCAACAGATATGTACTTTTACTACTCAAGTGCACCTAATCTGAACGAGACGAGAAACATCATATGCTCACTGTAAAACTGTTCATCTGTACAGGCCTACAGGGCTGGGCATAGCAGCAGCATATATAGGAGTATGCACGGGTATCTACTACCTCCCAAGTACGAAGGAGGTGGACATGCCAGTGAACCACACGCAGTGTAATCATCATTCATCCATGCATGACTATTGACTAACTACCCTAGCTAATTGTTTTTGCATTTCTGATCTCTTTCACTGGTATCTGCCTCTTGTTTAGTGACGCTACGACGTTTTCTTTGACCAGGGATGGGGGCAGTTAGCTTCAACGATCTCTGGTCTCTTTCACTGAAATGAATTCGCCCATCACGCACGCACCCGTCCCTATTCCCTCTCTTGTACGCATTGCCATCTGCAACATTTTTCAGTCTACGCTTTGTGCAGTTCAATCTGACTTGACAGCTTACAAAGTAGTACTAAAACGCATGCAGAGAACGAGGTGCCCGTCTGAATTTTTTTTCTATGACGGGGTACGTATACCTGCCTGATGAGGTACCGGCTTGAAAGCCTTCGCCGAAGTGAAGAGAGAGAGAGGTGGGGCGCCCGGACAGAGGCGACGTTGGAGACCAGGCGCGTGCGGCACGCCCCACATGCGCGCACAGCCTCCTTGGCGCGTGCCCCATCAGCTAGAGCCCGGCGCCCGAGCCCAGCAGCAGCCTGCAGCGCCGGTTCGCCTTGCTCCGTTTCCCGCGCCGGTTTGCAAAAACCATCGGCTGCATGGGAGGCCATGCTCCTGCGAAGTCACGTGCCTGCACACCTAGGAGGTCACACCGCTAATCGTGGCTGCAAATCGGCGCCGAGCATGGATAATCGCGTGTCGCCGCCGCAGCTGTCTTTGGCGCGCTCTCTCTCACGCTGTGACCTGAAGGCTGATGGATAGCACTAAAGATGGCAACGGGGACCCGATACCCGATACCCAACAGGTATTTGATCCATTAGAGGACGGGGATGGGATCATATCTTTACCCGCGGAGATCTAGATGGGCAAGAATCCATACCCGACGGGTATAGCGGGTACGGGAACGTTCCTTGTTTACCCGTCCCCGTTACCCGTTGGGGAACCCGACTATTTGAGCTATCATGTGAGTATTAGGCTCAAAGAAGCTCAACATAGGTATTTTGGTCCAAATCTGAATAGTCATATATATAGTTTGTGTGTTCTAGGAACCCTCGTTCAATTTTTCCTCACCATCTTCGTCAGCAACACAAGCACGCATGTTTTACGAGCGCTCGTGCCCCTCGTTTACTCAGTTCGGTCTCTCTGCCACCTTTACTCGTCCTCCTCGTAACCTCGCTCCTTCTTCTCGGCATCTCCGAGACTCCGACACTTATACCCGGATGAAGAAGAAACATCTCCGATTGCAAAGCTACGACCCCAAGTGTCCTTGTTTATCGGGTATGCAGTACCCGTCGGGTATCAGTTACCCGACCGATACCCGACGGGTACGGGGATGGGTAAGAATCTATACCCGAGACAGTTAATAGGGATGGGGACAGAATAAATTCTCCGTAGCGAGAAAGAGAACGTTCCGGCGATACCCGACGGGTATATACCCGTTGCCATCCTTAGATAGCACATGAGCAGACCCCATGCATGCAGTTCACAGCGTCTCGGTGACCGCTGTGGCTTGCGTTGCGCTTGCGCGGCACTGTTGGCTTCCGCTTGTTGGGGACCCGCCCGTGCACGGCCCTCTCTGTGGTCTGTAATGTTTCTGTGACAAGACTACTCTCTAGTCGCTCACTGCTGTGGTTTCGGGACGCGAACGCAATACAGGCAATACGCAAGGCATGGGCACGCACGACGGGAGGCCGGAGCGGCGGGGCCATGTGTCGTGTGTCCTGCTCGCTCCCGTCGCGGAATCTGCCTCGGCAGTCGGCAGCCGGAACAGACGAGGAGAGGCCGCAACTGCTGGATCGCACGAGTCAGACACGTGAGAAAAATGAAACTGCATGCTCGGCGCCAGAATGACTGGCGCCGAGCTTCCTTCTATGTAAGTTCGCCCCAGCCTAGGGGCTCGGCGCCAGCGCCAGCGTCGATGGCGCCGAGTTAGGGTCCATTTTCTGAATTCTTTCCGCCAGGGATCTATTTGTGAGAAACTTTCGAAAAAGGTCTAAAAAGTAAAAAATTCGGCGTGGACGTTCGGACGCTCTGCACCCCCGTGCTGCTTCCCGCGCCTACAGCCGCGCACCACTCCATCCCTTCGCTTCTCAACAGTTATAGCATGTGGCTGTGGCAGGTGAGTCACATTGCAATATATACAACACCCAATTTACTTTTGAAACATTCAGATGCAACATTTGCAACATACGTCTATAGACAGGTGAAACACTTGAAACATACGTCTAAAACACTTGCACAAACAACTAAAAACACTAGAGGGGCCGTTTGGATCATGGGATTTTCATAGAAAATTTAAGGGCCTGTTTGGAACACGGGAATTGAAAACATAGGAATAGGAAAAAATACAGGAATGAGATGAATATGTAGTGGTAAAACAGAGGAAAGAAAAAACGTAGAAAATAACTAAGAATGAACGTTTGGAACATAGGAATACATAGCACAGGAATCATAAGACTGAATGCTATAGAGTCATTATTAGTGCTTAATGAAATGATAATATATACTGTGTTAGTTGCATATTTTTTCCATGACCCTCTTACATGTGGGGCCACTAGACCATGTGCTACAGTGGGGGTCAAATAAATATATGGACAACATCTTTCTCCACGCACTTCTCTGTTCTGAAAATCTGTAATCCTCTCCCGGAAAGCAAGCACGGCTTTATTAAAAAAATAAAAGAAAGCAGACACGGGCGGCGTGGTCTGGAGGGAGCGACGGCGGCGCGGTGGCCGACTGGCCGGGCGCGGGCGGCCCGGGCAGCGCGGCGCAACTTGGAGCGGAGCAGCGATGGTAGAGGCAAGCGAGGCCACGAGTGGGGCGGGGCAGAGCAGTGGCGCGGTGGCCGGGCAAAGGAGGCTGGGCGGATTTGGCGGCGTGGCGTCCAGTTCTTATGGTGATTAGCTGCTCGATTCTCTCTTCTCATTTGATTTCCCTCGGGCAAGCGCGAAGGAAAACGAAACCAGAGGTAAGAGCGGATGCTTTTTTTCCTGTGAAACCGTGTCGTTGCTATAGGCTTCCGGAGGAAAGGGTCCGCTCATTTCCTTCGTTCCAAACGGTCTCCTCGGCTTCCTTTCCTCCGTTTTCGTTTCCTTCATTTTTCCTACGAAAAACCTTCGTTCCAAACAGGCCCTAAAGGAAAACTAAAACAAAGGAAATGAAACGAAAATTGTTGTTTGAAACACAGGAAAGCACCCCCTTCCTTTCCTATGGAATCCCGTAACCTCTTCACAATTTCACATGAATGGAAACATCCACTCCATGCGCTGGTTTTCTCCGCTTTGCGAAAGTCCGAGGCACGCTGCCGCTAACACAGTTGGAGAACGAGTGATTAACAGGACAAAATGCAATGCGAGCTTGCTCCCGCCAGGCATATGCAGTCATACGTCCGTACCACTCGAAGTTACAGCTCATGGACACGAGCTCCTATCCATTAAAAAGTAAGAATAAAAACAAAACAACCACCGTGGGTATTAATTAGTCTTTTATTATGTGTTTTTATAAAGATCATCATTTGTTTTTATAAAGATCATCATTATGTGTTAATTACCGTTTTATCTATCACATGCTTTGCAATTCCTGTGTTACAAATTCCTTTGTTCCAAATGGCTCCTCCTATTCCTTTCTTGTGTTTTTCCTTTACTTAGTTTTGCCACTACGCTTGCCTTCCTTTCCTGCGTTTTTTCCTATTCCTATATTTTTTATTTCTTTAGTCTAAATAGGCCCTGAGAAGCAATTACAAAACATATGCAACATTCAGATAAAAACACTTGAAACATATGCAACATCCAAATAAAAATAATTGCAACATACGTAAAAAAACAGATGAAATATTTGAAACAGACGCTTGCAGCATACGTGTATAGCCATTGCAACATATGCGACATCCCGATCTACTTATGAAACATCCATATGAAACACTTGCACCATACCTCTGAAATAATTAAAACATAGGTTTGCAACATAAGGGGAGAGACCAGGGTCGGTCGATTCTGTCCGTCAGGGTGGGAGCCTGTGGTCGCGGCGGCGCGCGAGCACCACCAGTACCGGGCACGCTCGTGGGTCCCCTTGGCTCGGCCAGGGACGAGCTGAGGTGCCTCGGCATGTGCGCCAACCACCATTGGCACGGGCAGCGGCAGCGGCCCGTGGCGACGAGGCATCCCAAAGGGGCTAGGTTGGGGAAGAGGCCGAGGAGGCGCTGCACGAACTAAGGGAGGAAGTGGTGTGGTCGACTTGGGTAGAGAAAGAAGGCAACGGTGGCGGCACGAGAAGGGCGAGACGGAGCGGGAAGATTTTTTTCTTGAGAGAAGCGGACAAGACAGAGGGGGCGGACCGATGGCATGTCAAAGTATTTTCGTTTAATAAAGGTCTGAATTCAGCCCAAAGTGGCCTAAACCAATCCAAGCCTGGCCCAATTCTAACACTAGTTTGCTATGAACTGGTGGATCACAGTGGATAGCTGAGATGTCTTTGCTCTATCCTCTTCTCCTTTCTTTGTTACGGGCTTAGAGCATGTACAACAGTTTTTCAATAGAACCTCTAATCCTCATAAAACTGTTATATTGTGAGAGATGAGTTAAATTTGCTTCTTCAACAGCTTCCAATGTGCTCTCTCTTTTTTTTAGCCACCAAAGACACCCCACCTCCCCTCAAATAGAGGGAGAGTTGCGTCTCAACAAAAATAGTGGGGCCCACCTAACTGTCATCTCCTACCCTCGTAAGACACCCGACCAACAGAGCCCCCACGGCACGGCGGTGGTGGCGGGGGATGGGCATGGGCGCGGCGGGGGCCGTGGATTGGATGGACGCGGCAGCGGTCTGGAGGAGGTGGTGCATTGGCCCCCCACGTCATGCGCTAGCTCGTCCACGACAGGCCACCGTCGTCCTCCACAGTGCCGGCGTACCTCGTGAGGAAGAAGCGTCGGCGTCTTCTTCGACTCCGGGACGACCACGACGAAGCGGTGTCCTGCTCCGGCGGCTCCATGTACCTCCTACGCCAGGACAACCACGCGGCCGCTCAACCTCCACCTCCGGCCGCTCCACCTCCACCTCCACCCGCTCGACCTCCATCTCCATCTCCGGTCGCCATGGCTACGACAGAAGCTGGGCACGGCGCTTGCCGGCGCCGAGGATGGGGGCGACGCTAGCCGGGGGTGGGTCTGGGCGCACAGCAGTGGACGTGGCGGCGGCCGGGGCCAGGGCCACGCTGGAGGTTGTGGCGCTGGAGGTTGAGGTTCGTCGCCGTGCTCGACCCGGCGGCGGAGGTTCCTCCCTGTGCTTGACCCAGCGGTGGAGGTTGAGGCTACGGACGACGGCATGGAGATCTGCTACGAGCCTCTACGACGTGGGAGAGATGAACCGAGCGGAGAGAAAATGAAAGGGAAAAATAAAAAAAAAATTAATGACAGGTGGGTCCCACATTTTGGGAGAAGATTTTTGGTAATCTAAGACTAGCCACAACGTTTCCGGTGCTCAAAAAACATCTCTACCTGCCACCTCATATCGATGCCGGAAACCATATATGAACACAGTGTCAACCTCGGTGCTTTACTGTAGGTGGGACCCAAAGTTTCAGAAGGTGCGTGATCACTGCCTCACTGCTCAGCGTGCCGAAGAGCAGGACAACGACCAACGGCTGGCTAAAAAGATAATTTTTTATTCTTTCGGCATCGAGTCACCAACATTCCTCGATGCCAGCATTTTTTCTCCAAGCATCGATAGCTGCAATGTGCAATCCGATGCTCAAACACTCTCTCTCTTGTTTCAAGCATCGCCCAATTCACACGCTGTGGCTAGTCTAATGGAGCATCTCCTCCCATAATAGATGACCACCGATACATTTCTATCGGGGGACTACCGGAGATGCTCTTACTGCATTTCTCTCTCGCTATCTCTATCTGCCGCCTCCATTCGCCGCCCCATGGCAGCTCGCACTGGGCGCGCGCTTGCCGCCGTGGAGGGCGCGGGTGCGCCGTGAAGGAGCGCGCGCCATGGAGACCGGCGCGGGCGAGTGCCGTGGAGAGTCCGGCGAGACCACGCCGCCGTGGAGAAGGCCACGGCCGCGCCGTGGAGACCAGCATGGACGCGATGTTGGTTTGTATTAGCTATTGTATGATATCGCGTGACTGCAAATGTATTTATCTTGTCCGCTAAGGGACCCTGTCTCTCCTTATATACTCTAGAGAGGTAGGGTTACAAGGAAAGTATCATATTTAGTACTATACAATAGCTTACGGTGCACGCTGAGCAACGCCGTGCACGTCTTGATCTTGTGGGGTGTGCCACCTCTGATGGTACGGTCCATGTTATCTTGTAGATATCGGAGGACATACCCCTCAAGAACCATCGCATACTGCTATCTGTTGCTAGGTGCCTGCACAACACTGACAGACTCTGACGGCGTTATGCCCAGACCAGGTTTATTGGTAATAGTAACCTGAATATATGCTATTGGTAACTAGTAAGGCCTATGAGGCCCAGCCCGATCGACTGGGGCTGGCTGGCCAGTCCTCTCACATGGATTCTATTCACATGAACCAGCCAGCAGTACTTCTCTCTCATATAAACGAACCAGTAACGATACGAACTAGCCAACCGAATAGGCTGCATGCTTCTTGCTTCAGCTAAGACCATGCTATGGGGCCTGAGAGCTGGTTATCTTTGAGAACAAGATGCTGCAGATAAGTGAGGTTCGACAAGGTTTCCGGTATCGCACCTTGAAGACAATTGTAGGATATGTCGATAAAAAATAATTGTTGAGCTGCGCCTATGGATTTGGGAATTTCACCATTGATCCGGTTATTCCGAAGGATAAGCTGGTTCAGCTCAGTGAGGTTGGACA
This sequence comes from Miscanthus floridulus, assembly GCF_019320115.1. Lineage (NCBI taxonomy): Eukaryota > Viridiplantae > Streptophyta > Magnoliopsida > Poales > Poaceae > Miscanthus > Miscanthus floridulus. Next base: position 29,010,309 of record NC_089597.1, on the reverse strand, counting down.
GGGTCTCTGGTATTCCTCCGTTGATTTGGTTATATGACAAGTCTAATTCACTAAGCGTTTGCAGTTGGAAGATCTCTGAGGGGATTGGGCCCTCCAACATGTTGTTGGATAGGCTTAAAGTTTCCAGCAAGGGAGGACTTCCGATGGCGCGAGGAATTGCACCGCTAATTTTGTTGTCATCCAGGTGCACCATGGTAAGGTTCGTAAAATTCGATATTGATGACGGGATGACGCCGACGAACCTATTGTCGGAGAGGTCGAGCGTATCTAGGTGTGGAAGCTGACATCGTGTAGAGAAAGGAATCTCTCCGGTGAGCTTGTTCTCGTATAGGATAATGGTGGTCATGGAGTGGCAATTGCAGATATCTGGGATGTCACCAGTGAGATTGTTGTAATAGAGGGAAATGTAAGTCACGCTTTTTAGAAGGCCAAGCGTTTCAGGGATTACCCCTGTGAGAAGGTTGTTGTGAAGGCTCAGATACCCCAGCCGTGACAGCTTGCCAAGCTCTGGGGGGATGCTGCCGGAGAGTTGGTTGTAGCTGAGATCAAGAAGCCCAAGTGCAGACAGGTTGCCGATCGCCGGTGAGATGACGCCGGAGAATTGGTTGGCGCTGAGATCAAGAATCTTAAGTGCAGACAGGTTGCCGATCGCCGGTGAGATGACGCCGGAGAATTGGTTGGCGCTGAGTTCAAGAATCTTAAGTGCAGGCAGGTTGCCGATCACCGGTGAGATGACGCCGGAGAATTGGTTGGCGCTGAGATCAAGAATCTCAAGTGCAGACAGGTTGCCGATCGCCGGTGAGATGACGCCGGTGAGTTTGAAGCCAGAGAGTTCGAGGGAGATTACACGCCCTCTTGAGTCACATTTAACACCTTTCCAAGTCCTATGGGAGCCCCAATGGGAAAGGCTATTACCTTGGACGCTAGATTTGAAGGAGAGTAGCGCATTACGATCGGCGCCAGCCGGTTCCGTTGCAGAGACATGGCAGGAGCTGACAACGGCAACGGTGATGGTTACGAGGGCGAGGAATTTGGCCATTGCAGAGAATGCAAAGAGGAACTAAAGACTGTAGTAAGTATTAGCTTTGCTATCTGGATTTGTGGAAAGCAAGCTCTAGAGATGGAGATCCTTAGCTTTAGTTGCTTGTAGCTGTGAATAAACACTACGGCCCCTGTGATTTAAATAGGAGAGGGAGTGCGTGGGTGATATCTACGTAATTGCCATTATATGGACTTTAGTACGTTGATCACTAACCAAGTCGTGGGTGATACTAATTAACATTATGTGGACTTCAGTACGTTGACCACTAACTAAAAGGGTAGGCAGCATGCACGTATTAGAGCATCTCCAAGAGTTTGTCAAATTTTACTTGGCAAATCTTGTGATTTGCCAACTCCCAAAATTATATGCCAAGTAAAAAAACAATCCATCTCCAAGAGTTTGGCATTTTTGACTTGGTAAAATAAAAAAACCTGTTAACAAAAACGAAGAGGCCCGCTAAGCGAACGAAGAGCCCCGCTAAGAGAACGAAGAGCCACGCTAAGAAACGAAGAGCCCCGGATGCCAAGCCATATACGCGCGCGTATATTTGCGCGCACGGAGGGAAGATTTGCCAAGTTGCTATTGATGCCAAGTTGTTTTGCCAAACTGTTGGAGGCTATTTTTTCTTATTTTGCCAAAATTATATGGATGCCAAGTTGAGATAGCAAACTCTTGGAGATGCTCTTACTTAGAAAAAATAGAATTGTTGCGCCTTCCACAAGACCTTAATTAGCATGAAGAAGATCTCTATAGATATCTCTCAAACTTTGAGTATTACCTTTTAGGGTAAAGTCTATTTTCAATGGATAGTTAACATTTTAAGAAGAAAATTAGAACCATTTTCATAATTTTCTGGTTTAAAATAAACTAACCGTGGATTTTTATAGATCAATCCATATTTTTATTATTTTTTAAAAAAAAGATAGTCACATTTGAAATCCGCCAGAGGACCAAATTTGTTCGGTTTCGATAGTTAGAGGGTTCCTATTATCCAGATTCATAGTTTAGGGTTGAAAATCAGACTAACATGTAACTTTGAAGGTAAAAAAGTATACTTTACTCTAGCTTTTATATTGTACTTATAATATAACAGTAAACCATAGAGGAATCGAAAACACAACACAAACTTCATCGCAAACATACACCAAACAGGATAAGCATATATATGTGACTTATAGCCAGCCCCCCACCCCCACCCCCCCACACACACCACACACACACTCCTTGCTCATGTGTTCATATTCTAACATAGTACTCAATGTAAAAACTTTATCCTTTTGTGGTAGACATTACTTTGCATATTTTCCCATCCCCATTCATATGTATTTTCCCTATAATGCATCACATTGTGTGTTCGACGTGTATTTGGATTGGATGGAAATTTAGCAATATAACTGAAGCTTAGATTTATCTCCTTTTGCTGCTAGTTTGTAAATGTGTCCTTTACGTGGTGTGTTGTAGCCTAAGTGCTACTTCGTCTGTAACATTATTGGGCTGCATACACTCAGCGACGAGTGCAAAGACCAGATTATGTTTTCCTTTATATTAGAAACGGAGGTACCAGCGCCCAGACATCCGGCGCCAGCAGCGCGTCGAGATGCAGCTCAACCAACCGAATTGTGGGTTGGCATTGTGGACCACCAAAAGGACCGTCCCCATCTCAGCATCCCGCATAACAGAAAACTGAAGGGACCGAAGCTACCTACCCGCATAACAGAAGGAGAGCGCGTGCGCTCGCGTTCGCGCCGCGGGATGGCGGTGCGCCCCCTCCACTGCCCCCCCCCCCCCCCCGCCGTCACCCCTCCACAGTCTGAGAAAGATGCAAGGCAGCAAAAGGCGAGGAGGAGACACCAAGGCGAGGCAGCAGAAGGCGAGGAGGGAGATACAAACTCGATCTACTTTTGAAACATCCAAATACAACACTTGCAACATACGTTTGAAGACAAATGAAACACTTGAAACATGCGTCTGAAAAACCATTGCAACATATACGCAAAATCCAGATAAAATACTTGCAACATGCATATGTGTGAGTGTGAAATATATGCCACGTCCAGACAAACACACTTGCAACATACATCTGAAAAAACAGATGAAACATTGGGAACAGACGTTTGCAATGTACATGTACAACCATTGCAACATATGCAACATCCCGATCTACTTTTGCAAATTCCATACAAAACACTTGCAAATACTTCTGAAAATATCTAAAACATACGCTTGCAACATGTGTTTTCAGCACAATGTCACCTTGCTGCTCGGACGAATGGAGCTCGTCGTTGTGGAGCTCCACGCCGGTGCGGAGGTCGGCGGCTACGCATGGAGCTCGCCGGTACGCCAGCGGAGTGCCGAGCACTGCATGACCTGGGCGAGCACCATGTGCGCAAGGCCACGACACCCCTAGCAAGCAGGATGGCAGGGGCGAGCACTTGTGGCTGGCGCTCATGGATTAGGAGGAAGGTTGCGTGATTGGGAGGGAGGCGCCGCGGCGGGGGATGGAGGGGCTGTTTGGATGCCGCCCTCGCCTGGGCGTGCCTGCCAGGCAACCAATCTCAGCCCCAGGCGATGAAAATCGAACGCCTGGGGACTCTGCCTGGCGCGCGGAGGTGTCTGGGAGGCACATCCAAACAGGCCCGGAGTGGTGGCGCAGGATGGGGACGCTGCGCGTCTCGTGGCGGCGAGGCAGAGAGGACGGTTTGGTGAAGCCACACGCCAGCGAACGGGGAATTTCTGTTTTTTTTTTTAAGAAAAGGTCGCTGGTAGTGATGGAGGGGAGCAGACCCGTTGTTTTGTTGGGCGGGATCGCTGCGCTAGGCCTGGAAACGGCGTGTCTGGACGTATGCCCTCACCAGAGCATTAGGAGGGCGTTTCCATCTTCACGCATGCTAACGACGACATCAGAAACTCGACAAAATGGTCAACCACGGTTGGGACAGGCCATGATGGAGGTGGCCCTATAGTGGGACATCCGTGGATGTTACATCGTGGATTAAGCCCGATAGTTGTCCAAAGTGGATTGAACTACTGACAACGAGATCGGCCGTAAACATTGGGTATCCCCGTTAAGTGGCTAAGACGACACCGCAACATGACCAGCGTGGTCTCCGCGCACCAGCCTCCGGTGCAGCACGGCGATAAAAGCAACTGCACGATACAAAGTGAAACAAGGGTTTAGGTTGCTCGTAGCATCTCCAAGAGACTCTCCATATCTTCTTAAATGTTAGGAATAGAAATTTTGGTGAAAAACTATCTCAACAACTTTTCTAAATGATCATCTAAATGTAGTCATCTTCTATTCCGAATTTTTCGTAAGCCAAAAATAGAAAACAAGAATGACTCTCTAGAGTGCGCATGAGATATAGAAAGACTGTTGGAGAGTGAAAAAATATAGAAAGCGATTTTTATGTAAATGACTCTCTAAATGATGATTTAGAGAGTGAGATTTAAAAATGCTTTTGTTGATGCTCTCACAGCCAAGGTCAGCTAGCTACTTCATCAGGCAGATTTTCATTCACAGATAGAAGAGCTCCAGGTCATTGATAGTCTATAGGAGTAATAATAACTCCATGCTCTTCTTGTCAAAAAAAAAAAACTTCATGCTCTATCCTGTTCTCTGCAGATGTTCTATCCTGTCATAACAATCGGATTCTTCGGATCCTTAGCATATGATCTATCCTGTGTCCTCTGCACGCGCCGCAATGGTGGAATGGTTGGATCGTCCGAAGTCAGCAAGTGCTTCTCATGCACTGAAAGGCGTAGTTTGGAGTTCTGAACGTCTCACAAATTCTAACGGCATCTGAATTTGCTCTACGGGCCTTCTCTCAAATCTCAATCTCTGGTGTGCATTCCCTTCTCAACCTGATTGTGGTATCACCAGAAATGTTGGATACTCTTACAATCTGACACGATCGATCCTACAACTACGAGCCAAATTGTTGCCGGCAGCAGCTAGCAGCGGCTGAAAACTGAAAGTTTCCTCAACACCAGTCGAGTTTATTTGTTATCTTCCAACCATCAGAAAGAAAGAAAAAACATCAATCGTGTGCATCAAATAAGCTTCATTCCAAGATTCTCAGCAAGCTACCATTAAGTTACAGAAAAAAACGATGCTTTGTGCAATTGTGCGTTATAATTTCTGCGTAGCAGACACTGCTATGCAACAACACACATATTGACAGACACAATAAAAATAAGGTTACCCACCTATACTCTCTGCTATATCAATAGAAGCAGCTCAGTCCAAAAATAAAACAAAAAAAAATGACAGACAATCAACGCTTCGCAGTTAGCCTTCCTTTTTTTTTCACGTCCGTAGCTTTCGTCGCTTTTATGTTAGGACGAGGGTGCTTGGATTTGTTAACCAACTCGAAGTTCAGTCATTTGTCTTGTTCCTCTTGACTGACACGGCATTACGTCGCGTTAGACACGTCCGGTTCCACCACAAAACAGAAGACGCCGTACCATAATTTTGTCATTTGCGGGCAACCATCACAGTCCAAAAGAGACCGTACCACAATTTTGTCATTTGCGGACAACCATCACAGTCCAAAGAGTACAAACGTGGCGTGTTACATTTGGATTGTACTCCTACCGCACAAAGTTCACAACTTTGCGGTCACTCTGCTTGTTTTCTGTTGAAACGCTCCACTCATGACGAAACTTCAACCTCTTCTGCACCTCCAAGTGAGACGGCACAAACAGCACTTCTTTTCCACGGCACTGGTACATTAACACGGACGAAAAAGAAATCGTAATGCACGAGTCGACGAGAGCGCATGAGCATCACTCGCCAACCGCTCCCGTAACACCTCATGTAATGCTCACGGCTCTCTTACACTACGCTGTACTACCATATATTTCCACGATCCATGCCAAAAGCAAGACAGGAAGCATCAACCAACCACCGACTCTATAAGCATGCCACATTCTCCTATCTTTCTTCAACTTATTCATGTACAAAACCCAGCTAGTCATGGCACCACCTCGGTTTGAAGACTGAAACAGTCTGCTAAACAGAAGGGCGCCAGAGGCAGAAGGCTAAAGCATCTATTTCGATTGTTGTTGTGCCTTGGTAGGAGCAGCTGCCGCCATGGCGCGCAGGCGCTTGCCGACCTCGGTGAAGCTCGGCCTCTCCGAGGGTTCAGCTGACCAGCACTGCTCCATCAGTGACCTCCACTGGGGATCACAGGGCTCGGGCACCGGAGGTCGCAGCGTGTTATTCACGATTCCACCTGAGTGAAGTTGGCAGAAAGTTCAGGGACAAGAATGACATTGGATTCCCCAAGTATGTAAGATATAATAACAGCATAAGTTATGCGCGTACCTATAATGGCACCATAGTGCAGCTCAGCGTAAGGTTCTTCACCCGTAAGTAGCTCCCACATCACAATGCCGAACGAGAAAACGTCAACCTACATCCAGAGAATGTGATGGTCACCCAGGGAACAGGAACATATTCCTCCAGACGCAGGTCAAAGAAAAAGGAGTGCACACATTAGGCCAAAGGGTGCAACGGAACCAAACCTTTTCAGAGACAAGGCTGCTGCTGCCATTCAACAACTCAGGGGCCATCCAAGGAAGTGTTCCTCTTACTCCACCAGAGATTAGAGTCTGACATTTGACCTTTGATAATCCCAAATCACCAACCTACAAAAATAGGAAGGTCATCCTCATGTCCGAGCGCAACCAAGAATATCAGAGATGCTTAAAACCTTGCATGCTGTTCTGCTAGTGCTGGAACCAACAATTCTCTAAAGAATTACATCCTTGGTATGGCAAGAGTCGAAGACATTTCTCACATTCAAAGATTGCACGTTCTATAAAATAAATATAATATTGTGCTCCATAAACACATTCATCCATATGAGTGGGAGTGTGCTTATTAATATACAAGTGAAAAAAAGATTGGACCTTACTTAGTCACTTGCTGCCTTAATGATAAATTAAAAAAAACTACACATTCAAGTATAAGCATAAGATACAAGTGCATTACTTCACTGGCATAAGTTATTAAGGGTTCTGATCTAGTTTACTGTGCATGCACAATTAGGGGGGAGGGTGTTTATGAAGATAAGCACCTTGCATATAGGCCGTTGAGGATCCCTTAGGTTGACAAGCAGATTGTCACTCTTCAAGTCGAAATGCACTATATTCTTCCCATGGAGATATTCCATTCCAAATGCAACATCCATGGCAATTAATAGACGCCTACGCCGATCAAAGATCCTGCTGATAGAATAAGATGAGCTTAGAGTTGTCATCATAGAAAAGCATTATGTTGGCATTGAAAGGAGTAGTATACTTCTCATGTCTTTGCAATGCTTGTCGGAGTGAGCCATTAGCCATGTACTCCGTTACCGTTGCAACAGATCCACCAGGTCCATCTAGAACAACACCGTAGAATGCTACTACGTTTGGATGGTGCAAAGATGCAAGCTTGCCTGCCTCACTCCAGAAATCAGTCCTCTATAGACAAAAGAAAGGTTAGAACATGGTGGATTCAATTTAAAACAAAACATTTCATACCATACGCTCTTGCTCAGATGCCTTCCCAGCAAAACATCGATCGTTGATTCTCTTTATAGCAACATCCGAACCCCTCCATTTTCCATGATAAACAGTACCAAAGGTTCCAGAACCCAGTTCACGCAATTCTTCAAGGTCACTGTTCTTTATTATCTGTTATCAACAAAGTGGAAAATAAGGACAACACATTTAAAATTTCGCATAAAATGTGGAAACAAATAATAGCTAGACAAAAACCTGAAGGTTATCGATGTCATCTAAAACTTGAACCCCCTGGCTTGTTTTGTCTGACTGATTATTCCCTTCATCCTGAACCCAAAAGTAAACCAAAAGGTTACAACCAACCAAAGAACAATGATTTAGGCCAGCGAAGATAGAAACATCTCCCACCTGAACTTTAGCATCAACTACTGCTCCATGTGAATCAATGTGATCCCCAGAGAATGCAGCTGGTTTTTCAGGAAAGGGTGGCTGAAGAACTGATGCTGCTACCCCTTCAGCAACAGCTTGTAATTGTCGCTTAATATTATCTTCTCCAAATCCTTTCAGAAGTAAAAGAAGTATGAAAGAGAGAGGCAGAGGAATTGTTGCTTAGTCCATTATAAAAAAAGGGCGTACCCAGTGCAGAGAGCTCCCGCTCTGTGCGGGGTCTGGGGAAGGGTGTTAGTGGCAAGCCTTACCCTCGCCTGTGCAATGCGAGGAGACCGCGACTCGAACCCGGGACCTTCCGGTCACAGGCGGTAAGACTCTACCGCTTGCACCAGGCCCGCCCTTCTGCTTAGTCCATTATGATTTTGAAATAATATGATAGTAAGTAATACTGCCCAAATAGTATAGGATGACAGAGCGTACCAACCTTTGTTCAATTTAACTGTGTGGATATCCTTAAAAGTTGGGTCTTCTTCAAAGAGTACGGCAGCATGTGTGTTCATATCAGGCATATGGCCATCAGTATATTGACCTCCAGAAACAACAGGCTCCTTAGTTAACTTGCTTGGTCTTGGAGGCACTAAAGAAGTATTGCCCACTGCTTTCCAAGGATCCTGATTTGAGAAAAGTGAATCTGTGTAAGCTGGTTCTTGTGTAGCTTCAACAGGATCAATTCCAACAGTAGCCTGCAATGGAAATTTACTGCTTCCATTGGGAGGAGCAGAAACCAAGTGATTGGGCATTTCCTTGGGATGCTGTAGGGGAGGCCCAGCAGGAACCTGAGCACCAGAGTTAGGTGGTTGCACAGTAAACTTTTCATTAGAAACAGGTGGTTCAATCAGAACTCTAAGGTTGCTCTGGACAGGCATATTGGGTGGTCGCTGGATTATGTCAGGATGGACATTTTGTGCACCAACATCAAAAGCATAAGGTGGCTGCTCACTGTGCCTGGCAATGTTGTCCTCTTGGGTCAAAGCAGGAGCAGTAAAGGCATTTGTAATCCCCATATGATACCCTCCAGCTTGAGATTTGTAGATAGAACTACCATCAATATTTACAGGTGGCTTCCCAACTTTGGCATGATCAATGACACCATGAGGAATAGAAGGCTTTCCATGCACACTAGATTCTGGTGGTGCAATAGGACCCAAATGAACTGCTTGCATTCGTGCATCAATAGCTCTGGCATAGTCATGAGGAAGATCATGTGCATATTCTCTAACCGGTTCCGCTGCTGGATGATTTGAATCCTTGTATGCACTGGCATCAATGCCTTGTGAGCCATTCACTGGAACTTGTGGTGGTTGCATGCTATAAGAGAACGGTTGCTGCTGGTACCTGATATGATCTTCAGCCCCAGCCGGAGGAGAATGACCCACAAATACTCCATTTGAAGCAGGTGCACTAGACACTGGTAAAGCAATCATGGTGGGTTGAACCGGCACACCTGTATCTAGAGATGTAGTTGCCTGGACTGCAAGTTTTCTGGCAGGAAGAGTCAGATCAAATTGTGTTATCACTGCTGTGTTCCCAGCTCTTGGTTCCGCCAGATAGTTCGTGGGTGTTCCTGAGCTTGCACCTGGACTAGATTTGTTGGATGCACTGTCTTGATGCGGACTGTAAAACATTGGAGCTGCCTCAAGGTTGCCTGTTGCACGAGAATTTCCCTGCTCCCGGATAATATTATCCGGATGGGCATGTGGCAATGCTTTTTGGCACATTGTGCAATCATCATACCTCAACGATGGAACAGTGGCCGAGCTAACCACCACAGGAATTGTGCCTGAGCTGGTCACCACTGGCATGCTTACTGCACTTGTCATCGCTGGTTGAACACCAAATCTCTGCCTCTGCGCATCATTTGTCTGCAGATGCACAGAAGACAAAGGAGGAAGCTGCGACAGTGGAGTCTGCACCACACGGTAACTCTGATCAACCTGAGCTTGCACTGGCCTTGTGAACTGCGTGGTCTCCAGAACAGGTTCTGCACCTGCGGAAGCAGGCCTGAACATACCGACTTGAGCAGCAGTGGCCGCCATAGAACCCGTCGCAGGAATGCTGGGCATGAATTGGCTCATTTGCACAGGCACATAATTGACAGATTGTGGCACCCCATGCACACCAAATTGTTGGGTGTTGATGTAGTGTACCTGCTGCGGCTCTATATACGACTGCGGCATCTGCTGCACATAAGAAGCAGACTGAGGCTGCTGGTGTGGTACATAATGGGTGAGTTGAGGCTGCTGCTGCACATAAGTGGTTACTTGAGGCGGCTGATGCGGTGTTGCATAAGCAGCAGCAGCAACCTGATGAGGCTGCAACGTTGACGGCTCTGTCCTAACCAGGATGGGATTTTGAGCCGGGATGCCCATCGCCGAAGGTGACACCGAGACTGCAGCGAACCCAACCGACTCCGGGAAAGCACTAAGGTAATGGCCCCCACCTGAATACGAATACTCAGTAGCGACGGACGCAGGCGGCGGCACCGCCCGCGGCGACATACCTTCCACCAGGCCGCTATACTCGGATGCCTCGGAGTTGTGCGCGGAGGAACCGGCACTGGCGACGCTGTCCTTAGGCCGCATGGCCGCGGCCATGGCCTCCGCGGAGACGCAGTTGATGGCGTCGATGTACCGCTGCCCGGACTCGTCCACCGCGGCGGCAGCGAGGTGGTGGGGCCCCGAGCCGCCGCCGGCCGCGTCGGTCCCGGACCCGGAGGCCGGGAAGAGGAAGACCCGGAGCTTGGCGGAGCCGTCGGGCGCGGCGGCGGCCAGCTTCTCGTACTCCTCCATCATGTTGTCGTAGTCCTCCGGGCCGGAGACGGAGATGAGCGAGTCGAGGTCCTCCCCGGGGAGCTGGTACCTGACGAGCACCCCGCCGCCGGAGGACGCCGAGGCCTCGTCCACCGCCTCCACCTTCCGCAGGAGCTCCCCGAAGGAGGCGGCGCGCGGGACGGAGATGAGCCGCGTCTGGCCGCCCACGTACCGCAGCGCGCCGTCCCCGGGCCGCGGCGCGATCCGGCCCCCGTAGCTGCACATCAGCTTCACCTTCCCCGCACCGTACGCCGCCTCGTCCTCGCCGCCGCCCCACGCCCTCGCGCTCGGGCTGCTGGGGTCCCCCGCCGGCGCCACCACCCCGGCGGCCCTGCTCGCCATCGCCATCACCGCCGGGGTTTCCGCCGCTCGCGCGCACCGCCTGCTCGGCGAGGGCGCAACAGAATCCGAAACGCAGGGGCGGGGAGAGGGGAGGAGGAGGAGGCCGGAGGCGCGACGCGAGTCTCGCGCGGGGGGTTTTCCTTCCTTCCCGCAATCCCCACTTGCCTTGCCACTCTCTCGCTCGCTCGGTCGGCCCCGGACGCGCGCGGCACTCCACTACGGCGGCACCGAAACGAATCGCGGAATCGGCGGTGGGAAACGGGCGGTGCGGGGGATAAGTTCTCCGGGGCCCTCCCGGACCTCCACACTGCCAGCATGTTTTTTTTTTTCAACCATGTCTTATTGGCCAGCGTTTTTTTCTCGCAATATATTAGTACCAATTTATCAGTTCAGAAATCAACCATGTAACAGACTCTACGACGAACAGATACCACAATTGTACACATGAGAGGCGAAAAAAAAAACTAACAGACTCTACGAACTTGTCTGACAGGCGCGCTTTGCTTTGGCCGTGACCGTGACCCACTGACCTCGCCGTCCCGTGCGCTGGTGGGATTTTTAACAACGGTTTAAACGCTTTTGGTATCGCGACGCAGGCACGCGGCTCCCGTGTCGCATCGAGCGGTTGGGCTACTTCCAAAAAAAAAATTTATTGTAGTTTCTATGGATATTAATTATACTATCACCTAAACGTTTTGCTGATGTGGCAAGATAGTTATCGGAGAAAGAGCAAAAATCATAAAAACCGAGTCTAAGTTACAAACTATATCTATACGAGAACCAAGATACGAAGGAATATGATTGATAGAGAACGGAGATAGAATATATATGATTGAATAAAAAAATGTTATGTATAAATTATTCATTGGGACTACGGTTTTTATATGTAGTGTCTGTAGAAATTAATAGATATATATAAGCATTGGGACTATCCTTAGGCGGCTAAATATCTTGTTCGGTTCGGCACCACGTTGCTAAACACGTGACGCGTCGTATTTAGCGCAGGGTATGTACCGTCATACGCTGACAGCATGCTGTTTCGTAATCGATTAACTCTGCTAGAGCTGACCAACAGGTTCCACGTGAGTTACGAACCATGAGCTAGTGATTAATCCGGCAAATATAATGGTTTGGTTCGGCACGACGTTACTAAACACGTGACGCGCCGTATCTATAGCAGGGTACGTACCGTCACAGACAGCGCGCTTTTTTCGTAATCGATTAACTCTGCTGCTACAGGCTAACCAACGGGTCCCACGTGAGTCCCAAACCACGAACTAAGGTGTTTGGTTCGAGCTACTAAACTTCAGTAGCTACTAAACGATTTAGTCACTTTTAGTAATTCCAGAGTTACTAGAGAGGACTAAAGCTCTTTTAGTAGCTTTTAGCCGTAGCGTTTGATTAAAAAGTTACTAAAGTGATTAAAAGCTACTAAATTTAGTAGTTTTTTTTTTAGATAATGGATAAACATCCGGCCTCTACATCCGTAGATGTACACAGCCCAAAATTACAGAAAATGATAAAACCAAAAAGAAAGCCAAGGTCTTATAACATGACCAAGACGCTAACTTAAACAATAAAATTGTTTCCATCCGTTATTGGATATCTCTAGAGCAATAACTTCTAATTTCTTGCTTATTGTCGAGAGCGCGTCCTTAGCTTGCTCTTCACGCTGCAGCTGGGCCCAGAAGCGTAACCAGTACGCTCCCCTGAAAATGACCTGCATAATAGAGTTAGATTTTATTTTATTAAAAACAACATCATTACGGCATCTCCAAATAGCCCAACACATAGCAGCCACTCCCACCCAAATCAAATTTCTAATCCTTTTATTTTGATTAGACAGCCAGTTACCAAACATGTGGCTGATTGATCTAGGTTGAGTTAAACTAGTAGCAAAGAAGATAATCCTCCAAATCATTATGGCAATAGGGCAGTCCAGGAATAAGTGTTGAATAGTTTCATTCCCATTGCAACAAACGCAATTCTGACTCCCTTTCCAATTTTTCCTAGACAGGTTATCTTTGGTAAGAATGACACCTCTTTGTAGGAACCAGAGGAAAATTTTTATTTTTAGAGGAACTTTTATCTTCCAAATCTTCCTATGCCGAAAAGATGTATTTGTATCTATAAGGTTGAGATACATGGATCTGACTGAGAATGAACCTGAGCTGGTTAAACTCCATCTAAAATGATCAGATCCATTTATTAGTTCGACATGAGAAATACTTGCTACTAGACAAACCAAACAAGCCCTAAATATCTCGATTTGGTTTGGCACGACATTGCTAAACACTTGACGCGCCATATCTAGCGTAGGGTACGTACCGTCACAGGTTGACAACGCGCTGTTTCATGATTGATTAGCTCTGCTAGAGGCTGACCAACGGGTCCCAGGTGAGTTCGGACAACGAGCTAGAGATTAGGTCGGCAAATATCTCGGTTTGGTTCGGCACGACATTGCTAAACACGTGTGCGCCGTATCTAGCGCAGGATACGTACCGTCTCAAGATGACAGCACGCTGTTTCGTAATCGATTAACTCCGCTAGAGGCTGACCAACGGGTCCCACGTGAGTCTCAAATCAAGAGCTAAATATATCGGTTTGGTTCACCATGACGTTGCTAAACATGTGACAACACCGTATCTAGCGCAGGGTATGTACCGTCACATGCTGACAGGGCGCTGTTTCGTAATCGATTAACTTCGCTAGAGGTTGACCAATGGGTCCGACGTGAGTTCCGAACCACGAGGTAGAGATTAAGTTTCACTGTTCACACTAGAAGATACTGTTTATATTAAAATTTTGTGAAAGAAAAACACTGCTCCGGCTGAAAAAAAAAAAGCAACCAGCCAGCCAAAGCCGGCCAACCGAACACTCCCTAGGCTGGCAAATATCTCGATTTGGTTCGGCATGACGTTGCTAAACACATGACGCGCCGTATCTAGCGCAGGGTATGTACCATCATAGGCTGACAGTGCACTGTTTCGTAATCAATTTACTCCGCTCGAGGATGATCAATGGGTCCCCGTGCGTTTCGAACAACGACGGTACGGACTATCACAGGCTGACAGCGTACTGTTTCGTAATCGATTAACTCCGCTAGAGGCTGATCAATGGGTCCCATGTGAGTTCCAAAAAACGAGCTAGAGATTAGGCCAACAAATATCTCGGGTTTGGTTCGGCATGACATTGCTAAACACATGAAGCGTCGTATCTAGCATAGGGTACGGACTGTCACAGGCTAACAGCGCACTGTTTCGTAATCGATTAACTCTGCTAGAGGCTGACCAACGGGCCCCACGTGAGTTCCAAACCACGAGCTAGAGATTAGGGCAAGCACATTGGTATTGTCTCGTAGATAGTCACATGCAGTGGTGGAGCCAGAATTTTTATGGAGTCTGGGCGAGATAAAACGCCATTCTAATAGTCACCCTGTTCGCTGGTTGGTTTCTGGGCTGGTTTGGGTTGGCTGGTGCTGATTTGTTGTGAGAGAAAAACACTATTGGCTGGTTGGTTTGGGCTGGCTGAAACCAACAAGCGAACAGGCCGAGTAAGGTCACTCCAACAAAGAAATCATTAATTAGGATATCAACTAAGTAAAAAGATGATGTGATAGTGTAATTAAAATAGAGAATGAAATTATTTTTTAATAAGAAACCATGTCTACACGAAAACTAAGATATGAAGAGTTGTGATAGATAGATGAGGGAGAGAAAAGATATATCATTGAATAAAAGATTATTATGTAGAAACTATCCAATAGGAATATACTCCCTCCGTCAAAAAAGAGAAAGACGTTATGAGATACGTGCTGGTCAAGCTTTCTCAAATTTGACTAGCTTTGTAAAAAATATTAGCAACATTTATATTACTAAATAAATTTATTAAGAAAATATATTTAGAGATTTATCTAATGATACCAGTTATGTATTATAAATATTAATATTCTTTTATATATAATTGTCAAAGTTAAAAAAGTTTTACTTCTCTGAAAATAAGAATGACATTCTTTGTGGGACGGAGAGAGTAGTTTCTATGTATATTGTCTACATAAATTAATAGACATAGAAATTATCTATGGTTTTTAGTATTGTTAGTGCTCTAACAAAGCTATGTAAAATAGGACACATAATTATATAATATACAAGCAAGATTAGACAATCAAAGTAGTTTTAAATTTTATAAACTAAAATAATCACCAAGTCCTAGGCGCCGCCTGCTCCCTACCTCATCTCTGTACTACCTCATCTCTGTGTAGTTTTTCTTTTTGAGTTTTATTTAGAAACAGCTTTTCTTTTTGAGTAGGGTCTGTACATAGCTTATTTTTTTTGTTTTTTGTTTTGAGGGAAGTTTGTACGATAGCTATGACTAACTATTGGTGTGTGCAGCCACCAGCGGAGGAGCCCGGGCACCGGCCCAGGGTGGCCGGGCCTCGGTCTCATGCATTGTCACGTAACTGTGAGATGATTTAAGAGGTAACGTGTATAATAGTTTATTTTTTAAGTTGTATTATAGTAATTCTATGGTCATTATTATACATGGCCAACCGGGCCGCATGGCACGGCACGGCCATGGGCACGAGCACGACCAGGCACGACAGCTTAGCCGTGCCGTGCCTGTTAGTGCCGCCGTGGCAAGGTCGTGACCCAGGCACGGCACTAAGGGAGGTTAGCCGTGTCGTGCCATGCTCGGAGGCACGGCAGCCCGCGTTTGAACGTGTCGGCCCGCAGCCGTGCCTCGCACTCGAGGATGTCGTGCCGCCACCGCGTCTTGCGCTCGTGGCCGCCGCTCCGCCACCGCAGCAGCCATGCCTTGCGCGAGGCCGTCGCGCCGCCACAGCAGCGCCTCAGGCGAACGCCGCCGCGCCGCCACAGGCCGCAGCGCCTTGCCACGTCGTCACGCTGTCGTCGTAGCCATGTTTGGAGGGGAGAAGGGAGTAGGGGAGGGAGTGGCCTAGGACATGCGGCCGCTGGCCTAGTGAGTGAGAGGCAGAGAGGATTCGGCGCTTCGGCCGTTTGGGACTCAGAGAAGGACCGAGCGAAAGAGTTGCGGCTGGGATGGAGGAAAATGAGAGAGAATGAGGATGGATGTAGCTTTTATACCTAGGTTTTCTATGAAGAGCTACATCCAATGGTAAGGAATGCTTGAAGATGATCCAACGATTGAGAATAACCGGGCCACCATCGTACCAGCCTGTTATCCGTGTCGTGCCTGGGCCGTCACTACATGTCGACATGGCGGCCCAGGCACGGCGCTACGACCGGGCTGTGCCAGGCACGAGCACGATGTGAGCAGGGCCGTGCCGTGCCTGGACTGTGCTTATTAGTGCCGTGCCACTGCCGGCCCATCATGCCTGGCCCAGCTGGCCAAGTATAGTCCTTATGCATATAATAAAGAAATGTTTGTGAGTTACTATGTGATAACAACCCATTATACCATGGTGTATAAATTGTCTCGTAGATCTAAATTTTAGTTTATGAGGTAGTTGCTTCCCAAACAACCACTTCTTTCTTTTTGCTCGCACTCTCTTCCACCTAAAAGTCTAAGTGACACTGTACGAGACAACCTGTAAAACTGCTTACGTGTACCAATCACCAATCTGCTCGTCCTCAAGTGCCATGCCGGCTGCACGTGCTCCTGTTGACTTTTCGTAATCTCGAGTTCTGGACGCACTTTTGCATCGGCCGGTTTGGTTCGGGAATCGGGACATAAATATTGCGCGATGGAATAAGGCACCGTTTAGATAAAAAAAAATTTGGATTTTAGCAACGGTAGCATTTTCGTTTGTATTTGACAATTAGTGTCTAATTATGGGCTAATTAGGTTTAAAAGTTTCGTCTCGCGATTTCTTACCCAACTGTATAATTAGTTTTTTTCGTCTATATTTAGTACTCTATGCATGCGCCGTAAGATTCGATGTGATGGGTACTTCACAAAAAAATTTTGACAACTAAACATGCCCTAAACCAATGGCCAGACACAGTGATGGTGTTTTTCTACTCCAGAGTATGTGTTGGGACTAGGGACCGGCGAATGCTATGCTATGTTGTGCTCCCTAATGTTTGTGCAGCCAGAGCCATGTGCGAGAGCGTGGATCAGTGTGGCATCATTAATTCATTGTGCTCCCTAGTTCATGTTTAGTTACCTCAAAATCCAAACTTTGGCACTATGTAAAAAGAAGATTTCCCATCATATTAAACTTGTAGTACATGCATGGAGTACTAAATATTGACGAAATCAAAAATTAATTGTACAGTTTGGTTGTACTTTACGAGACGAACGTTTTGAGTCTAATTAATCAACGATTGGACAATTATTACCAAATACAAACGAAATGCTACAGTGTGCTACAGTAACCACAATTCCGGCGGCGCCAACTTGGTCTGCCAACTAAACGGGGCCCTATTGTTTGTGCAGCCATGTACGAATTAGTGTCTTATTTAGTTGGGTGAAATTTAGCAATTTAGCTACCGTAGCACTTTCGTTTTTATTTGGCAATTAGTATTTAATCATGAACTAATTAGACTCAAAACGTTTATCTCGCGATTTTCAATTAAATTGTGCAATTAGTTTTTTTTCGTCTACGATTAATGCTCTATGCACGTATCGCAAGATTCGATGTAATGGCTACTGTAACACTTTTTTTGGAAAACTTTTTAGAACTAAACACTTTCTAGGAGTGGATTCTATTCTACTCCCTCCGTCCGACTTTATGGGTTTATTTGGAGTGCAAGAAAATACCAGATCGCAAGAGAAACGTTACGCGTACTGTAGATAAGACATACTTACTCCTATAGGAAGATAATGTCGCCTTCTTCTGTAAGTTCTGCACACGTGAACATGAGAACAAATAGAAAATACACATCCGTACGCTCACAATAAAAAAAAATTCGTCCGCACTGAATGGACGCCTGCTAATCTAGAATTGGGCTCAGATACGGTCTGATCGCTGGTTGATTTTTGGGCTGGTAAGCGAACAGAGTGACAAAATCAGTCAAGGAGCAGTTCCTAACTTCCTATTCCTAAACACCGCACATTAGCCGACTGTTTTCTATGCAGCCAGCAGCACTGTATCGTCGTCCTCCGCCCGCTCCCCCATGGTGACAGACAGGCTGCACCACCCCGCTCCGCCTAGGAACGCCCGAACGAACCAGGGCGTGGCGTGGGAGCGCGCGACGGCGCCGGGCGTCGCGACAAGGCGTCCGTTTCCCGCCAGCACTACCCAACGCCTGCCACCGCCAGGTTGCCCAGACCCGCAGACGAGAACTTCCGTTCGTCCATTAATCAAATCGAAGGAGAGTGCACTACTCCTACTTTCAGTATAAGCCCTCGTTTAGTTCGGCCCGAATTCGGCAAAGTTACTGTATTCACAGTAGCTACTATAGCATTTCGTTTGTATTTGGTAATAATTGTCCAAACGTTGACTAATTAGGCTCAAAACGTTCGTCTCGCAAAGTACAGCTAAACTGTGCAATTAGTTTTTGATTTCATCAACATTTAGTACTCCATGCATGTACCGCAAGTTTGATGTGACGGGGAATCTTCTTTTTGCATAGTGCCAAAATTTAGAATTTGGGGTAACTAAACACCCCCTAAAAAAGTGTTTCGGCACGAAGGCAAGCTCGGAGGGGCCGGCGCGTGGCAAGCGCGACGTGACGACGTGTGCGGGGGAGCGGGCGGCACCCACCCCCATCTCCGCTACGCGTCGCGGCCCGGCGGACTCTGGGCGGGGCGAGGTTGGATGGTGTGCCGTCTGCCATGCGCGCCGTGTGGCTCGGCCGTCGGCACAAGCACAAGCAAGGATCCCTGAGAGCAAGTATAATAGCAGCATTTAAGTTGACTAAATGCTGAGGTGGAGGAGAGAGAGGAGAAACGGGTTGTAAGCTTACAGCTGGTTTGGGCACAAGAACCAAGAAAATCTGTGAGAAAGACAAGTGGGCCATGTATTAACTGTAAAGAGCTAACTACTATATGAGTGGGCTAAGAGAAAGCTACAAAGAACCTTACAGTCAGTAAGCCGGCTGTATTATTAGCCTTGCTCTGATGACGCGCCTCCCTGATGTGCGCTCGACAGCTCGAGGAGGGTGTGCCGGTGCCCCGGTGTGTGGTTCCAAGATTTCAACGGCTGCGTCGCAAGACGGTCCCAATTCTAGCTTTGAACTTGCACATGTTTTTTTCGAAGTAGGGGAAGATGAGGAATTTGTGCCTGTTTTTCCCTTCCGCGGATAATTGACCTTGACTAGCTAGCTATCCTGCGTGTTGGAGCCGGAGAGCTTTGGTGAGTGGTGACACGAGCAGCGGAGCATGCAGTCGAGCATGAGCTCCGTTGCTGACGTCACTGAACAACATATTTCTTGTTTACTATACCGAAATACTAAATAATAGGAGAGTGGAGTATAGCTAGGCCGTAACCGTAAAGTTCCGTGTCATCCGGGAACCGAAAGAGACTTTTGCCGTGTGCCATTATAAAAGATCGTAATCCTCTATGTGTTTCTGGAAAAATTCAACGGCCTTCAGCGTCACTACTATAACTTTTTCGTGTCCTCCATGCCACTTCCGTCAGTTTGGCCTCTAACGCCGTCAAACTGCAGGTATAAAAAGACAAAAATACCCTTAAGTCTAAATATGTTATTAATTTTTTGAGCATCTTAACGACTTCAAATGAAAAAACTCAAAACTAGAAAGTGTAGATCACGTCGAGATCTATAATTTTCATATAAAATTTATTTTCATTTAATTCCGCAAAAAAATATGATTTGATATGATTAATATATCTTAGGAAAATCATCATTTTTTGCGGAATTAAATGAAAATAAATTTTATATAAAAATTATAGATCTCGACGAGATCTACAACTTTCTAGTTTTGAATTTTTTCATTTGAAGTCGTTAAGATACTCAAAAAAAATAATAACATATTTAGACTTAAGTGTATTTTCGTCTTTTCACACCTGCAATTTGACGGCGTTAGAGCCCAAACTGACGTAAGTGGCATGGAGGACACGAAAAAATTGGAGTAGTGACGCTGAAGACCGCTGATTTTTTTCAGAGACACACAGAAGATTACAATCTTTTATAATGGCACATAAGGAAAAGTCTCAAGCTGAAACGTTTGGCCACAAACTAGAGCAAAATATAAGCCACGAACTAGAGCAAAATATAACTCCAATATATATATTCGTAAAAGGCCAACGACTCCTCGTACCGGTTGGTTAGGATGTCTGGTCGGCACTCTCGCGTGCAGGGTTCGAGCCCTCACGAGTGCGCTCGTTTGCCTGTCGGAGTTAAAAAAATCCCCTCGTCTGTCCTGAGTTTCTCAAAGCACAGGTTAATGAGCCGGTCCATTCACAGGGTTTCTGGCCCCTGTGTAAGGACGGGGCACAGGGTTTGGGGATTTTCTCGACCTGCATGAGAAGGTCTTCTTCCTTAAATATAAAGTTGCGGGGCTGTCTGCACACCGTAGGTCGAGTTTTAGGCCTTGTTTAGATTGGGGTTAGGAATCAGTATTTGGCACTATAGCACTTTCGTTTGTATTTGATAATTATTGTCCAATCATGGTCTAACTGGCCTCAAAAGATTCGTCTCGTAATTTACAATCAAACTATGTAATTAATTATTTTTTAATCTACATTTAATACTTTATGCATGTGTCCAAAGATTTGATGGGATGGAAAGAGAGTGAAAAAATTTATAATCTAAACAATGCCTTATATTCGTAAAAGATCTGTGACAAACTGACAACGACCATGTTTTAAACGGGAAAGCGAACGCACGCACCACCTGGACGATCACGATGGGGGACGACCGACCGCGGTGTCCAGGCTCGGGGCCCCACGCGCACGCGCACGCGCCACGCCGGCCGATATCACGTCACCGCCCCGCCATATCTCAGGCGGCCTCGTTTAGCGGGATAAAATTTAAGAATTTGACTACTGTAGCACTTTTATTTTATTTATCAATTAGTATTTAATTATGGATTAATTAGGTTTAAAACGTTCGTCTCGCGATTTCCAACCAAACTATGTAATTAATTTTTTTTCGTCTATATTTAATGCTCCATACACGTATCGTAAGATTCGATGTGATAGCTAATGTAGCATTTTTTGGGAAAACTTTTTAAAACTAAACAAGACCTTAGTTCCTTTCCCAAACTTTACGTCCTATTCTATCAAATATTAATACAATACAGTACCACGTATGCTCATGACGAATTAATTAAGTTTAATAAATTTGTCTCGCGGTTTATTATTAGATTCTGTAATTTATTTTTTTATTAATATCCGAACGTCCATACCACACCCTACGTAATATCGGACGTGACACCTCCAACTTTACACCCCGGATATGTACAAGGCCTCAGTGTCACTCGTGTTCCATTCCACGGGCCCCGGCCCCGCCCTGCCCTGTCCGTCCCTGTCCCTCTCTCCGGAACCGTGATTACGTGCAGACAAGCCCAAATCATCTGACGATTCATGTCCAAATTACTCCTACGGATATGTACTCCGCTTTCGGCAAGCAAGATCCACAAACCAACCGCGCTTTCGGCTTGGCCATGGTGGCCCATGCGCTCATGCCTCGTGGACTGCCGACCTGCTGGGAAGATCTCGAACCGAACGGACGCGTGAGGCCACTGGCCACAGCTTGTCGGCATGGTTGTCCACGTAGAGGTACACAGTCTGCTGACTGCAGGTCTGCACTTGGGCCCCAACGGGCAGTAGCGAATCCAGCCAAAATTCCACTAATGTCATAAGTACTACGTCATGATTTAAGTTCACGTATGAGTATCAATTTACAATGAAAATCTCAGAAAATCATTGCTGTCATCTAACAGCAATGAACAGGGCTGGCTCCGCCCCTGCCAACGGGGACATGCTCTCTTGGTGCCACGCGCGAAATTGCATGGAAGTTGGGGAGCTAGTGTAGCCGACTAGCCGTGGCGTGCTCGGTGTCCGGCGTGCCGTGCACGTAGCCTGTCAGCTCGCCTCGGCCAGTCGGCGTGCGCGCGGGGGGAGGAGCCCGAGTCCATGGATGGCCCCGCGCGTGGGCGGTGGTCGTGGCCCTGGCCCAGCCGGCGGGTTTCCATGCGGCCCACACTGCTAGGACGACGATATGATAAGAAGCCCAGGCTGAACCTTCGTTCTCCGCCGGCCCGTGCAGATATCTTCGTCGGTCCGTCAGACGCCGCTGATATTCACAGGCTACAGTTCGCGGTGGCCTATACTGATAAGTGTGGACTTCAGAACCGAAATTTGGGCCTTCTGTAAGGCCGTCCGATAGCCATGAACGGGCCCGGGCAGATAGCCTATCTGGATCTGAATTTCTGACGGTATTGGAACGAACTGCAATTTGTCCCCTTCCCTCTGGCGTCAACTAGTTCCAAACTGCAAGCAGTGGAAAACGTCACAGAAGACGTTCGTTCATCTGACGCCACTGCACTCGCCGGCTCCGTGAGACGTTACCAAGGGTCGAAGGTACCGCTTGTTCGTTTACGATGATACAGCACAACTTTGGAATTCAGATGCTTCGTGCTATGTTACAGGCTTATTTATAGCTCTGTCCGATCGAAGCCTGACTGAATGTTTAGAGCTCGTCTGAGAATGTCCAGATCATGGAGATGTGCTCCCAGTTGCCGGAGATCATGACATGGCTAGGATGGCAGTTTGCTCCCATGACCGTATGCGGTATGTCTCGATCCGATTCCTAGAGCAGAATCAGATCGTAATACGGGATCAGGGATCATGACGTCGTCAGTGCACTGCCGATCCTCGAGAAGCTCGCGCCGGCTCCGTGAGACGTTACCAAGGTCTGCTCGCTTGCTCGTTTCCGATGCAGCTCATCTTTGGAATCTCAGATGCTATGCCGTCCGATCGATGCCTGATCGACTGAATGTTTAGAGCTGGCCGGTTGATGTCTAATGACTCCGATTCCGTGAGCAGAACCAGCAGCTCGTTCGACAGGCCGTAAACGATCGTGGATTATTTACTGCTGGCTGGTTTGGCGTGAGAGAAAAACACTGAAAATTTACGATCGTTTACGAGCAAGCGAACAGGCTGCAGATTATAATACGGGATCAGAGATCATGACGATACACCTAGCAATCATCGCGATATGGCATTAGTACTTGTCTGGATAAACAATTCGAGAGCTCAGGAAGGAACACACCGCGCGTACGTGGTCTGGCGAAAAGATAGAAGCAAAAGACGGACAGGCTAGGTTCCCAATGGTCGGCAGGTCACGCTCACATGGCAGTGGCCAGCGGCGGCATTCCAATCTCATTTTGAACGCAGTGCAGGCCCATCCTTCATCAGTGTCTGTCCTATCGCCACCACCAAATTGAGCAGCGTGATGATGCGTGGAGACTGGAGAACCATAGAGAAATGCCGAATGCCTGAACAATCGAGATGGGGTTAACAACACTAATGCACACCACCGCTGTAGCCCGTCAAGTTGAAATGTTGCGAGAGAAAAATACGATTCTGGCTGAAAAAAGAAGTCAAATAAGTTGGATTTAAGGTAAGCCGAACGGGACAATAATGGCGGGTGCCATGCACGCCCTGTCTGTCTGTCCAGCCGCTGCTACCCGGAAGCTTCGGCGAAGGCGCCGCAATGGTCCTTCTCGCCAGCTGCCACGGGACGACGACACGCTCCGCTCTGATCTCATCACTCAGTCGTCAGGGACCATGTCCGCTACTTTGTTCTCTCAGGTTGGCCCATTCATTCGTCCGAGTCGCATGGTTTGGGTTCGATCTCACTGGTCGACCAACCCTGCTTTCGACTTGCCTGTTGCGGTTGCACTGACCACCAGATCGGAGCTCGAAAGCACTGCTCTTCTCGTGCTTGCGTTTTTAGTCCCACTGCAAATCCATCCATGACCATGGCGTTTCAGTGAAATTTTCTGTCCCCCACCCCCACCCCCACCACAAAAAATAAATAAATAATCCATGCAGTAGTTTTCAGATGCAGCAACACCTTCAGGGCACCTGCAATGGTCTAGGTCACTTACTAGCTCTAAGTGAATCTCTTCAATAGTATTAGCTCTTAATAATAGCTTATAGTATGATTAGACCCACATAATACTCTTAAAAAATTTTAAAATATATATATGAACCTAGCTCTTAATCAAGAACTATTTTTACTCTCTCTTTTATTAAAATATAAAAAAAATGCTAAGAGCCAGCCTACGAGTGAGCCATCGTGCCCTCACAGGTCGGCACTCGGCAGGGAGAGATCTTTCCAGAGGTGGCAGTGACGTATCTTTCACCGCGAGATAGATGCAGTGCAGGTCGGCCGGCGATCACATCAGTGTGGTGTGGTCTGATACGACCTGATCCGACCCCAATAATTCTCGCAGTCTCACTCACCAGTGGATTTCCTCGCCATCCCGACGCGGGTCCCACCGCACCAGGTCCAGACCCGTGCCATGATTCGATCCGCTCCCCCGGCACCCCATGTCGTCGTGGCGAGGTAGTTGGCCGCGCCCGCGCCCGCGCCGCCCCTGTCATGACACGAGTGGCGGCTATTAAAGCGCGAGGACGGGGGGATCCTTGCAACCAGAGGCACTGCCATCACTGCTGCTCACAGTCACCCACCCATATCACTACCCGAAGGAGCAAGAAGACGAGATGGCGGACGAGCGATTGCCTCAAATGGCCGGCGCCCGCATGGGTCTCGCTAGAGCGGCTGGATCCTCGGCACGGAAACGCGCCCGCGGTTAATCAGGTGCGCTGTGGGCACCGGCTCGCCGCGTCCGCGCGCGTGTATTACACACACAGGCGCCCGGTGTCGTCGATCGATCGTTGCTGCGGCGGCGGCCTGTGGTAACAGAGGACTACTGAGGACCGGAGGCGTGCTGCGTGAATGGTCATCATGGCCGGGATGCTCCCCGGCGTGGAGTGCGCGCGGCGGCGGCGGCTCCGGCAGGCGGGGGCGGGGGTGGGGGCGGAGGCGGCCGGAGGAGGCACGAGGCGGTCCTCCTTCTGCTTGTACGCGGCCGGCCACGGTGGTGCTGGCCTTGGCGCCGGCGGCAATTCTGGCAAGGTAGGTGAATCACAACCATTTGCTTGTGTTGTCAGTTGTCACGACGATAAGCAGCATAAGACGGCGGGGTGATTGGTTTCTTAATTGGGAGCTTTTGTTTGCAGCAGCGGAGTGGCGTGATGGAGATGATCCACGGGTGGACGCTGGACAGCAATGCCCGGGAGGCCAAGGAGCGGCTGGACCAGAAGCTGAGGAGCAAGAGGGAGGCCGCCATCGAGAGGTAGACCTGCCACCCGACACGACACGTCCCTTTGTTCCGTGCAGAGGTCGTCGTTTGTTCCGTGCCAGCCTGAACAACAGCAGGTTCCTAAAGATCTCATCTTTGCAGGCATCACAGCACGGGGAGCATAAAGCTGAGCAGGCCGCACCGAAGCACCAGCGGACGCGGTACCGCCGGCGCCGCGGACGAACGCGGCGAGAGGTCGGCGCTGGCTCCGGCGATGTCCGGCGTGCAGCGGGAGGTGTACTCGAAGAAGGGCGTGATGCGGCGCCTGATGCGGTGGAGCCGGCCGCGGTGGGCGGCGGCGGAGCAGGCGGAGTGCGCGGTGTGCCTGGACGAGTTCCGCGCGGGCGACGTGCTGGCGCACCTCCCCTGCGGCCATCGCTTCCACTGGGCCTGCGCGCTGCCCTGGCTCGAGGGCACCTCACGCTGCCCCTTCTGCCGCGCCGCCGTCGACGCCGCCGCCGCCAGTAATAATTAATCCCCACGGCACCGCCGCCTAGCACCTAGACAGAGGCTCGATCCGGTCGGTCGGGGCCTCTTGCCGAGGCCGGGGCCGCCGGGGCGACCCAGCGAGCGCCAACTCGTCGCTGTCGACCCACGCCAGCCATTGCCACGCTAGTGGAGTGGTGACTGGCCTTGTGTGGCGCAGAGCGGACGACGGCGAAATGCGCACGAAGAACCCGTGGGTGCCTTCGACGGTTTTGCACGCTTTGGGCGCACCACAAGGCAGAGTTCGGCATAGGTTGTGCCGTTTGCAGTTTGCCGTGTCCTCTCCTCGATCGCGAGGAACTGGAGCGTTTTTGTTGTGGCGGCTGGGGCGTCGCCGCCGCCGGGCACTTCTGTTTTTGGTGTTGGCGGTTCCAGTACGTAATGCATGTGACAATGGTCGTCTGATCTAGGAAAAAAGAACTGTGATTTGGACGAACTGTAATTTAGATCAATCGCCTCTGTGTTCAGAGTTACTTTGAACTTAATGATTGTATGTTTGCTCGGTTCAAGATAACGCACTTCTGTTCCACGTCCCTTTAGAACGTAGTACTAGGATCTTGTTCTTGTTCCCCGTAGGCTCTGTTCGGCTTACCCAGAAATTAGGTTGTTCGGCTTGTTTTCTCAGCCGTAACAATATTTTTCTCTCATAACAATTCAGTTAGAACAGTATTTTTCAATTAAGTTTCAGCGAGCCGAACGAGTTTCACACAGGATTCCAAGTTCGAACTGATTTTATCTGTTAAAATTGCTGCAGTATTAATTCTCGCGGAATTTAGGGGGTGTTTGGTTTCCTGGACTAAATTTTAGTCCATGTCACATCAGACGTTCGGATGCTATTTAGGAGAACTAAATATAAGTTAATTATAAAACTAATTACATAGATGGAGGCTAATTTACGAGACGAATTTATTAAGCCTAATTAATCTGCCATTAGCACATATTTACTGTAGCACAACATTGTCAAATCATGGACTAATTAGGCTTAAAAAATTCATCTCGCAAATTAGCCACAATCTGTGCAATTAGTTATTTTTTCGTCTATATTTAATACTTCATGCATGTGTCCAAACATCCGATGGGACAGGGACTAAAATTTTCCTGTAGGAACCAAACACCCCCTTATGCTTCCCAAAGGATGGTTGCTGCATGATCAAGATGCCCATTTTGTTGGTGATGTACACATGCCATAGCCATACATGTTCTAGTGGTTGTAGGTCTGCACTACCATACTTGGGGTCTGCAGAGTGCAGACTGAGAGTGACGACCAAGCCTGCAGACTCCCTCGCTTGGACACAACCATGCGACTCCGGGCTCCGGTCCTCCCACAGACTGCTGACCTAGGCGTCCCCGGGCTCCGGGACTCTGGTCAGTAGCTGGCTGCAGCCTAAAAGGCCAGAAACCAGCCGAACTCAGCGTTCCACTTCCAGTGAAAGATTGCGACTGGTCCTTCCTACCACTACCTCTGAACGCTGGCAAGCCGCCGGAGACGCGCTTGGTTTTGGCTCTTCCATGTCCGTGCAATAATCCATCTGGCCTGGAGCGGCAGTTCTTATCGCCACGCCTGTAATGGCGCATGCATCACGTCGGTTTCGATGGCGCCGCCGGCCCTTTACCACCCACCTGCACACACCTCTAATGGCGGTGAAATGGCTGTCGGAGTGTTGGTGGTGGGCGCGCAAGTGGTAGGATCTCTCTGGTCTCTTAGGGCGCGTTTAGTTCCCAAATTTTTTTTTTGGGTTTGGCCACTGTTTAGCTACTGTAGTACTTTTGATTGTATTTGATAATTACTATCTAATTATGGACTAATTAGGTTCAAAAGTTTCGTCTCGCGATTTTCTCACCTAATTGTGTAATTAGTTTTTTTTCATCTACATTTAGTACTTCATGCATGTGTCATAAGATTCGATGTGACACTTTAGTATGAAATTTTTTGGAATCTAAACAGGGCCTAATCTAGAGACGGAGAGACCTATGCCTAGTGCCTCGTGTCCAAAGCCTGCAGGTGTGCTTGTCGCTGCCGTTGGCAAGTTTTTGTCAGAAAGGCGATTCCATTATTACAGCAATAATGGAGGAGACTTGCTTAGTGCTTACTCTGAAAGTCTGAATCATGGCGGACCAGATCGGCTTCCATTCTCATCGTTTCTTCAAAAGAAAGGCGCTGTGATCGCTTAATTGATAAGTTATGATCGAAAGTATCGTTGGCTGATTTATTATGAGAGAAAAATATTATTCTTTGATTAAAAAAGTACGACTTATAAGTCAAACATGACGAGAATAAGAGCCGGTTGTTGATACTGGGCCATGGGCCCGGGAACAAATATGCCAATGGGCCATCCAATGTCTGACTATCTGCTGCCATTAGCCCGTTCGTTTGCCTGTGGCTTGTCGTAAACGATCTTAAATTTTCAGTCAGAACAGTATTTTTCTCTCACACAAACCAGCCAGCACTACTTCTTCATAAACCAGTGACGATACGAACCAGCCAACCGAACATGCTGCATAATGCCATATATGGAGCCCGTTATAAGGGAGATTGAGACGCTTCAACTTGGATTTAGTCCCAAACGAAAACTTTAACATGATGGGAGTCGTGGGCGTTCGATATTAAATTAAAGGTCAAGATACCTGAAAACAAAATTACCTGGACGGGGTCGATGGGTGGTCAAGGAGACCCATACCATCTTCTTGCAGGTGGTTGTCATGATTTATGGGAGAGGTGGATGTCATGATTTATGGGAGAGGTGGTATGCTTTCGCCTCTCCTAAGTTCTAATATCAAGGTTTTCGCTTCTAGTCTAATGCTAAAGTGCAACAAATTATAATGCTAAGGCGCAACAAACTATAATTTAGAATTATATTTTTAAAACTAAAATTAGGTAAAATTTATTGCAGCAAACTATAATTAAACTTACTATGCACTATGCATTAGTATTCTAGAACATTACTCTTTCATGCGCTAGACCATACATAATAGGTGTATATATGTATTCTAAACATACTCTACTCGTAGTGCGAAATATTTCAGATTTGCACTCCCCCTTCCTAGAGCATGTAGGTCTAAGGGCGTGTTTGGTTGGTTCTCAGATTTCAACGCACCTTCGACGCCGCACTTTCGGCTGCTGTTTGGTTACACGTAAGTCATTTTCCATGCTTGAACTCACCTAAAGTCAGACGACGAAATCGGACGCCGCGCTTTCGACGCTGCCCCTACCGGCTCGGCGAGTGTAGGCGCAGGCCAAACAGGACCTAAATCATGCATGCAATGATTTTATTTAAAAAAAAAAATTCCCGCAACAACGAGGAGGGTATGCTCTAGTTCTTTCAACACTACTGAGTTTAAGGTAGGCGAGGAAACAACCAACAAGGAAGGAACATGCCAGGCTGGGCTCCAGGATACTAGATTCTGGTCCAGGGCGACGGGGACGGTCACAAAACAGGATGGATGGGATGGTGGTGGATGGAAAAAAGATGCAACTGAAAACTTGTGCCTTGTGAGATGGGTGGGATTTAGGGGTTGGGTAGGGACCTCTTTTGGATCTTATTTTTTCTCCACCTCTCAATAGTAGAGTATGGATGGGTTGAAGAGGCCTATTGGAGATGCTCTATGGGTGAATCGAGTCTAAGCTGAAATAGGGGTGAATTGGATACGATACGAAGGGCCATTATAGTTCGATATCCACAGATTGCCATTTCATCTTGGTAAAGCATAAGCATGCAAGTCTTTTGAAATAATTGAGATGATGTCTAAATAGGGGTTGAGAGAGGGGTATTTGAATAGTCTATCAGTTCAAAACAAGTATATGTGGAAGTTACAAAAACCACACTTGGCTGTTTTTAAAGAATATGTAGTAAAGGGCCTGTTTTGTAATCCCCATATGTCATTTTTTTTAATTTTAACACTTTTTCGAACTTAATTTTAAATCTAACACTCTCGGTTTTTTAAACTAACACTTTTGGCCGCGCCTATTGCCCTGGCGCGGCCAAATGCCTGTGCCGCGCCATGCATGGCGGCGCGGTAGAGGGCTGACGTGGCGGCGACCAGAAGCGCTGGCCGTTGACATGGCAGGGCTCTGCCGCGCCCTGATCCATGGCGCGGCAGAGCCGGGTATAACCTCCGCCGCAGCCCGCGTGCCCGAGCAGTCGCCGTTCTGAGCATAGCAAGGCTAGCCGCCGCGCCTGCGCCTGCCCGCCGCCGTGCACGCTGTCTGCCGCGGCCGCGTCCGGCCACGCCAGCCAGCCCGCCCGCGCCAGCCAGACAGCCAGGCAGCCAGGCCGCCGGCCGCCGGGTGCGCCCGCCGCTCCCGCACGCCGGCGCGCCTCCCCCTCCGACCAGAACCTCCGATCACGCACGGCGGCTACCCTGCGCCCACGCCTCCCGGCCCGGTCTTGCGCGCTGCAACGGGGTACTCCACTAATATAGTTAGCATAGTTAATAAAGTTAGTAAAATTATTAAAGTATAGTTAGTATAGTTCGTAAAGTTAGTTAGTTTAGTTAGTATACGTAATATAATAAGTTAGTATAGGTAGTAAAGTTAGATAGTTTAGTTAGTACAGTTATAGTATGTCTTATATAGATGTTAATATTTGATTAGTTAGTATAGTTATAGTTAGAAAATATATTAATGTTAGTGTGGACATTACGTACGATGATTTCGACGACTTAATGAAGTTTCTTGAAATGCTTCTACAGATGGATTGTTGTGTTAAAGTTTTGTACGGAGGAAGTGTTAGGAGAGAGGATGATATGTTTGAGGATATGAAAGAAGAATTGGAATGGTTTGATGAACCTCCTAGCTTCAACGACCTTTATGTCCGTTTGAATATAAAGTTTGGCGGTGATTTCACACTAAAGGGGAGGTTTGATACTGGGAAGACTAGGACACACTATGTCCCATGCCCTTGCGCAACCCTGCTTACTGGTCCCGCTATACTAGGGTTCTCCAAGGTTCTAATGTGCCCATGGCTGAGGTGGTGGTGGAGAATGGGTACAAAATGCATGGTGTTTAGGACGGCCCGTCTATTGATGGTTTTGGAGGCAATGAAAAAGAATTAGGGGTCGAAGGGGAAGCAACTCAGGATAACATAGATTTGGACGGTCAGTTGACGTAGGAGCAGTTTCATTCAACTGCAGTAGGCTGTATAAGCAATGACTTCGATGTGAATGAGTTCGAACGGGGTGAGGAGGAGCAGGAGGAGGAGGACAGGATCGGTGATGTAGTTAGCAGTGATTCAGACGATTCTGATGATGGCCAAGGAGGTACAGATGCTATGGCAACAACGGCTGATACCATGCTAGTACCAGTACATACTATGCCATTACCAGTACCAACTGAGGTTTTGCAAGGTGTCCATGCTTAGGGTAGACTAGTCATAGATTTGGCTGCAGATGATATCCCCTATGATTCATGGGCCAGAATTAGCGAAGCGCAGTAGTATGTTCCACCACCACCTTACACAGCGACTGAGCTTGAGCAACTAAGGTCCAAGAACGTACCTTTCAGGGGCGTTTCGAACTATAGGGATGTCAGCATGATGAATATGGTAGTTTGTGATACCGGTCTCTAGATGTATAGAAATTCATTGTATAACCATGAGATAGAAACCCTTAGGAAGGGGATGATATTCAACACAATGTCAGAGATGAAACTCTTCCTTCAGGACTATGTTGTGTACCACCATAGACCATACACCGTCACTCATTCGGATCAGGAGTTGAGGTACCACTTGATATGCAAAAACGGTTGTCTGTGGAGGTTAAATGCACGAAGGAGACAGCGTGATGGCAAGTGGAGGATAACTAAAGTTGTTGAACCCCACACTTACCTAGACAATAGGGGAAGGAAAATCATCAGCAGCTCACTGCACATTACCTTGCCCATCATATATTGAGGCTCGTTGATGACAATAACGACATCTCGGTGTCTTCTTTACAACAGTCCATATCTGGATTCGTTAGGTACGATGTGACGTATGGAAAGGCTTGGCGTGCTAAGCAAATTGCTCTGGTGATTCGATGGGGTACTTGGGAGGAAGCGTACAACAGGGTGCCCTGCATCTTATGTGCAATGCATTATTACAACCCTGGCTTGAAATGGTCTGTGGACACCGGAGAGATGTTTTTTTGGGACCCATTGAGGCATGTCCTCTATCGTGTGTTCTGGTCGTTTGCGCAATCGGAACATGCATTCTAGTTTTATCGGCCAGTCGTACTTGTTGATGGCACTTTCCTGACAGGAAAGTATAGGGGCACCTTGATGATGGCTACTGCTATTGATACTGAGGACTAGATAGTACCCGTGGCATTTGCTTTGGCAGAGGGATAGAACAATGAATCATGGTCATGGTTCATGCGGCTTCTACGTGTGTAAGTGCTTGGCCCAACTCGCACTATATGTTTGATCTCCGACTGTCACGCAGGGCTTCTTAATGCTGCAGCTGAGCATATAGATGGGTTCCCGCCTCTAGTACATAGATGGTGCATGAGACACTTTGCCGCTAATTTCTAGCGGCGTCAGCGGAAGCAGGAGGTATGTGATAAGGTAAAGGCTCTATGTTGTGTACGTACAGAGCACCAGTTCAAGGAGACAAAGAGAGAACTAGACAAGATGGTAAATGCAGCGGGAAAGGCCTGGTTAGAGGCGCAGATGGAACAAAAGGCTCAGTGGGCGTTAGCATATGACGAGGGGGGTTTCAGGTATGACATCATGACCACTAACTCCTCGGAGTTCTTCAATCGTGTATTTACCAAAGTTCGATCATTGCCTGTGTCTGGAATTGTTGAGTTCTCCTTTCATAAGTGCAATGACTATTTTGTGAAGAGGTGGGAGCTTGCATAGAGGAATATAGCTGAGCAGGGGCATTTTAGAAAGGTCAGAGCTGACCATTTGAAGGAGGCCAAGGAATTGGCCAAGCAGCACACCGTTGAGCCGTATGGACCCCCCGCTATATCTTTAGTGTACGGGGCAAGGGTGGCACAAGCCTGGGTGTAACACCCCGGGTGTTTAAATGTTAAAAACAGAATATGTCATCATATGCATTGCAAGGCATTAGTCATATTGCAAACTTTGATATGCATTCACTAAAACAAGTTTACATTTATGTTATGAGTGTTGAATTGAATTGTTTGAGTCAAGTTCAAAATTTGGTTTGGATTTGAATTTTCGAGAAAACCCTGATTTTCAGCATTTAAATTCTACCCTGAAACTCATTTCAAAATCTAAGCATATTTTGGGGTTGAACCTAAAAGCAAAAGTGTAGAGCTTGGCAAGTTATACAAAGTTTGTTTTTGGAGTTTTCAAAGTTGTTATAAAAAATTGAAGTAATTCGAAAAGGCGTAATTCGTTAAATGTCCCCTATTTGAATTCAAAAGTTCATTTCAAAATGTAGACCGAATTAGGGGTTGGTTATAAAAGCAAAGTTGTAGAACTTTAAATTTTGAACAACTTTTATATTTGGAGATTTTTGAGTTGTTATACAAATTTGGGAGTAATTTGAATTTGAAAACAAAGGGCAATTCTGTAATTACCGTGAACAGTGTTCACCGCCTAAGCTACACCGCCGGCGACCTTCGATTTGCTTCCAGGCGTGGTCGTGGCCATCTTTGGTGTCACGCTGGTGTGGTGAAGGCCACAATGCAGCTTCCTTTTGCTTCTAAGCCGCGCTATTTAGCCTGAGTCGTCGTCACCGTCGCTCTTTCTTCTCCTCTGCTTTTGCCGTCGCCACCGTCATAACTCCGGCGAGCTCTCACCGTCGCTTTAGCACACTCCAGCCACTGCAAAGCTTGTCACAACTCCGCCTGCTCCTTGCTCACTCAGCCGACCTGCCACTGCAGCTTGGTTTCGCCGGGAGTCACCGTTCATCGCTGTTCTTCTTCGCAGCCGTCCGTAGTGCCGCCGAGCTCCACCTCTCCGTGGCCAGCGCTCTCCAGTGAGCCGTTGCCCGTGATCAGTGTACCAACGGCTTCGTCTCGATGCTGTGGTACTTAATCCGTTGTTGCTTGGTCGTTTTGCCCACTGCAGTCGCCGGTTCGCCGCCATCGACGATCTCTGCTTCGCCGTGACCACCGTGAACATCGACTCGCCTCTCTGTTGTTCCTCCGGCTTGTCCATCGCCTTCAACGTGATCGGGGTGAGCTCCTGGTTCTTCCTATGCCTTTTGTTTCACCGTTTTCAGTTTCATTTCACCGGCATAGTGCCGCCGAGCCGCCGTGTCTGCCATGGCCGGTGCCGTGTTCATTTTGTGCCGCAATCGATGCAACTAAGGACGTCAGTGGATGCGTATAGTCGTGGGGAGCATGTTGGTGCATTTGCCTTCACCATTGGTCTCACCGATGGCGAGGAATCGTCGGTCAGCACGCGTGTCGCCGGAGTCAAAGCTTGAGGTTGAAGATGACATGTGGGGTCGGGTTGTCAGTGACTGTGTAGTTCAAAAATGGATTTTTCTATTTTCAGGAATGAAATGAATAGTGTCTGTTTTTGTTATTTTTGTGTAGATTTATTTAGGGCTCCAAAAATTATGAAAATTTTTGTGTGACTTCTCTGGGATGAATATTATTTAGGAAAAATATGAAATATTGATTTACAGTACTTTTCGAATGTAATGAAAATTGCTCAATTTATTAATAAATAGATTTCCATGATTTTCTAGGCTTATTTAATTGTCCAAAAATTATGAAATTTGTTTTGCCACTTACTTGTCATGTGATGGACCTTTACTAAAATTTTGAGTTCAATTAGAATAAGTTGATTTATTTCATAATTATTAATTAATTCATAAAAGCAAATAGTAACCTTTAATGATATATGTTTTGTTTGAAATTTTGGATTGAGTGATGACCTTGGGTCATTAGTTGATAATGATCCTTGGCAATTGATGTATGTGTTATGAAAAAGATTTAGTTAGTTTGACTTGCAACTATACCGCGAAGAAAAGTTATATTCGAATTGTTAATTTTGCATCCATCAGCAAGCATCATGTTTCGTATCCCGCATCATGTTAAACATGGCATTGTTACTACATGTAGTGAATGAAGGTGAACACATGGTAGTTAATCAAGTTGTGGAGGAGGTTAATCCGTCTGTTGAGGTCGGATTGAATAGTTGTGGAACGTCGCAGGAACCGGACTTTTCCGTCAACGACGGCAAGCCCCGGATGCATACAATCCTATCTTGTGTTTTACAAATTAATTTCGCTTTTGCTTTCCTATACTGCATTAAGTGATTAGAAGTCAAGTGGAAACCTAATTGGTGCATTACCAACCTTGCTTTTCCATATCTACCTTGATTACCTATTTTATTCGTAAATGACTAGTTGTGCTTAGTCATGCTTAGTCGGGTGATTACCTATCACCTGCGAGTTTTAAATGGATCTTTGGTTACTTATGTTATCATGAAATATGAGCATGTGAAGTAATAAATCTAGACCGGACAGACTCGGTGTGTGTGAGCCACAAGACATGGAGGTCTTGTGAGCGGGTTCTTTCCGCCTGTGTCGGTTAAGGTCCGTCCGTTGTTGAACTGTGTGCGGTGAGACTTTGTAGTACTAACCATATACTCTGGTAAGCCTTAACTTGGTGATTCTATGATGAGAATGGCTACTCATGCACTAGGAGTGGAGAGATGGCGAGAATAGCGTGTACCCACATGGCAATGGGCTAGATTGGTGGAGTACTGTATTCTCGGGTGGCGCGGGCCCGTTCTTATTTTAGAGGATCCGAGAATAGGTTGGTATATGTAGGTCGGGGACCTGCATATGTCGTGTGGTCTGGAATCCCCAGCTAGGTTATAATCGGTTTGAATCATCGTTGCTCCTCGGTTATGGAGACTCATTTCTCTGTTCATCATCGTAGTTTAATAACTGAACTTGAGAAGGTGTTGGATATGAAGTTTCATGATCTCAATAGGGATCGTGTCATCTTTGTATAGGATTTTATGAAGTTTTAACTATCGAAATAAAGAATTTTGTTAAAAAGCTTTTACGCAAAAGAACTTTGATTATTGATAAAGCCCTACCTTGAATCCCTGAGCCTGCATTCCTAAGTTTATCAGTTCTTATTTTGGTTAAGTCTTGTTGAGTACTTTTGTACTCATGGTTGGTTGACCCTTGTTGCAGGTGAGCCTCATGAGCAGATCTGTTTTGGATCGTGTTGCATGACTATTGTTCATTCTGATGATGAGAAGTAAATGTGTGGTCCTTGGGCAGGGCAGTTTTATTGTGTGTTTTGTATTATGTTATAATGCCACTCCACTACTACTATGGTTTGTAATAATTATCGAACTTAGTTTGTAAGGTTTGAAACAACTGGTTTGTAAACTATGTTATCGTAAGACTTCCGCTATTTTTACTCTGATGTATATATTTGAATAAATGTTGTAATACTACAATAACTCTGTAATGTGATCCTGCTTGGAAATCGTGGATGATTCGAGGTTCCCCGAGGACACCCGACAGTCTTCTTAAGTTACCTAGAACATATGCATAGATGTCAAAGGTCGTTGGACAGTGACAGGTGCATATGGGCCCTATAATTTAGGAGGTTCTGCCATAGAATGGTATCAGAGCGATCGTTACAAAGTTTTTGTGGTATTGTTTTACAAAAACTTCAAAAGGAATTGGGATGAGTAAACTTAACTTGTTAATTTAGTCCAAATTGCTTCTGACTTATCTTATTTCTTTGTCACCATTCCCTATTGGATTAAAAAGGTTTTGTGTGGTGGAGTAGTAATCTTACTATGCCCTATATAAAAACAAATGTTATTTAAGTGCATTATAAGCTTTGATGATTTTGGTTCGTAAGAACAATTCATGCATCATGATTAATTCACTTGTTACTTCCTTCACCTATGAGTCTGGAGTTAAGTAGTGAGTCTGGTTTGAGTAATGTAATCCATCCTAGCTGCTCTTTAGACTTTGATCAAATGGTCTTACTTGGATTAAATTGGCTTCCTACAGTATGGCTCGTACCAAGATGACGCCCTGTAAGTCAACTGGACCCAAAGGAGTTCCTCGTCACCAACTTGCCCCTAGGAATGACGGTGCTAGCAGTAGCAGCTCTAGGCCTGATCCCCAGGCAGAGATACAGAGGATTTCTATAGAGTTAGCACAAGCTACTAGAGATAGGGCTGTGGATGCTATCTAGGTAGGAGAACTACAGAATCAATTGAGGCGTCTCACCACCGCGCATAGGAACTGTGAACGTATGTTCGTACAGTGGAAGGAAGAAATGAAGCCTAGCATAGGGAAAATATAGCTAGAGCTAGAACTCATGAGCTAGAATTCTATGTAGAAGATTTAGAAGAACATAATACTTATCTGCATGAGGAAGTTCATAGGCTAAGCAATCTACTAGATCCGAATCATGAACCCCAAGCTGATGCCATGGACCCCGGTGTCATCCTTGCCGATGATGACGAATCAGAAGAGGAAGAAGAAGAAGATCCCGAAGAATTAGTAATGATCGATGAAAGTGATAATGAAGGTGGTAATATTTCCGGAATGGATACCGAGCCTGAAGTTTGAAGTAATCAAGGAAAGGAGTAGAGTTGTATAATAGTTAGTTCTAGTTAAGTTATGTAGTCTTGTTTTGGTACTTGCGGTTTTGTGTTTATATTAGTAAACTCTATGTAATGTGTCTGGAGTAAGCTTTAGTGCAATTCAATAAAGACTTGTAATAAAGTTTGGTTTCTTATGAGCAGATGCATCGTACGCGGGGTTTGTATATTCCGGGAACTTCATAAGATGAGGATGGTATTCCAGATCTGCCACCAGTTCCAACAAATCTGGCTGATGCTATAACCGCACTTGTCAATGTGATGGCCGAAAATTCTCGTTTGCTTCATGTGATAGCTCAGAGTAATCAGAATCAGATGCACGGAAACCATGGTCGCCATCATAACAGACAGGAGGCCACATATATTGATTTTATAGACACAAGACCACCGGTGTTCACCAAGGCAGATGAACCATTGGAGGCTGATGACTGGCTTCGAACCATGGAGCAGAAATTTGATCTTATTCCATGCACGGAGTATCAGAAACCTGTGTTTGCCGCTTAGCAACTTAGAGGAGCAGCAAGTGCTTGGTGGGCAAACTTAGTGGCTATGCAACCAGCTAGCATTCCAATAACTTGGGCTGAGTTCCGTACTGCCTTCAGAGCCCATTATATCCCTAAAGGAGTTATGGCTATGAAGCTAGATGAATTCCTTGCTTTGAAGCAAGGAGATCAAACAGTGATGCAGTATGTGGGAAGATTCAATCACCTGTCACAATATGCATCTAAACATGTCAATACTGATGCCAAGAAGAAGAGGTGGTTTATGAGAGGTCTGAATACCAAGCTACAGACAATGATGACAACTTGTACTAATGTTACTTATCATGAGGCAGTAAATATTGCAATTGCTTCAGAGTCAAAGTATTGGCAGCATAAGGAGCTCAAAAAGAAAAAGAGTATGCCGTCTGGATCTTTTGGGGGAAATCAAAAGAGGCAGAGGGTGATCTATCATCCAGTAAATCATAATCGTCCTCCTTATCGTCCGCCGCAGTCTCAAGCCGAGCAACAGTCAAATGTCCATCCTGCTATAACCTACCCGAATTCACAGTCGACCAATGCTCCTGGTGGTAATGCTCCAACGTCCCAGGGTCATAATTATCCATGTTACAATTGTGGAAGGACTGGTCATTTCTCCAGGGAATGTCCATATCCCAGGCAGGCTAATCAAAATTATCAGAAGGCCCCTGCCAATCAACAACAGGGTCAGGCTCCAAACAAGAACCCCAATCAGAATGCTTAGAAGGGCAAAGATGAGAGGAAGACAGGACGGGTGTTCTATATTCAAGCTAGAGAAATTCCGGAAGGGGAGCCAGTG
Source organism: Miscanthus floridulus (assembly GCF_019320115.1). Taxonomy (NCBI): domain Eukaryota; kingdom Viridiplantae; phylum Streptophyta; class Magnoliopsida; order Poales; family Poaceae; genus Miscanthus; species Miscanthus floridulus. The sequence goes on along the minus strand of NC_089597.1, from coordinate 28,971,539 downwards.
ATGATGGGTATGTTTCCTATTGCCAATCACCCTACAGTTATACTTTTTGATTCTGGCGCATCACATTCATTCATCAATAGAACATTTGTCGTGAAGTATGAAATTTCAATTGGGGCAACAAAGGAAAGTTTCTTTATACAGTCGCCCGGGGGATGTCTATGTACTAAGGAAATGGTATACCAGGTACCCGTAAACCTGGGTGGGCATATTTTTCCTACTACCATGATTATCCTTAAGGATCAGGATATAAATGTAATCTTGGGAATGAATTGGATGTATCAGCATAAGGCTGTTATAGATGCTTTGAATAGAACTTTAAGGGTAAGTTTGCCTGATATTACTTCTCAACTTCTCATCCAACTTCAACCTTAAGAAGATCAGTGGGCAAGATTTGTGCAACTGCTGTCAAAGAGATTAGAGATATCCCGGTAGTGTGTGAATTTCTAGATGTGTTTCCCAAAGATTTACCCGGTCTACCACCTGATAGGGATGTACAGTTTAACATAGAATTGCAACCTGGAACAGCTCTGATTTCTTAGAGAGCTTATAGGATGCCACCTAAGGAATTGGCCGAGTTGAAGACTCAGTTACAAGAATTGATTGAGAAGGGGTTTATCCAACCTAGTTCATCACCTTGGGGATGTCTAGCAATTTTTGTGAAAAAGAAAGATGAGACCCTGAGGTTATGTGTCGACTATCGTCTGTTGAATGAAGTGACCATCAAGAATAAGTATCCCTTACCTCGGATAGATTTGCTTTTTGATCAATTGGCCGGAGCCAAAGTTTTCTCCAAGATTGATTTGAGGTCAGGATATCACCAAATCAAGATAAAGCCTAAAGATATTCCCAAAATGGCATTTACCACAAGATATGGATTATATGAATACTTGGTAATGTCTTTTGGATTGACAAATGCTCTAGCTCATTTCATGTATCTGATGAATTCAGTATTCATGCCTGAGGTAGACAAGTTTGTAGTGGTGTTTATTGATGACATTCTAGTATATTCCAAGAATAAGAAAGAACATGCGGAACATCTCATAATTGTTCTGACCCGTTTGAGAGAACATCAACTATATGCCAAGTTCAGCAAGTGTGATTTTTGGCTTAGGGAAGTGCAATTTCTTGGACATGTCTTGTCAGCTGAAGGAGTTGTAGTTGATCCTAGCAAAGTGAAGGATGTGCTTGATTGGAAACCGCCAACCACAGTTCATCAAGTTCGGAGTTTTCTGGGATTGGCGGGGTATTACCGTCAGTTTATTCCAGATTTCTCTAAAGTATCAAAGTCCATAACTGAATTGTTGAAGAACCAAGTCAAGTTTGTCTGGTCATCTGATTGTGAAGAGGCTTTCCAGACTTTGAAGAGATTGTTGACTACTGCACCAGTATTAGCCCAACCTGATATCGAGAAGCCGTTTGATGTTTATTGTGATGCTTCAGGTATTGGTATTGGATGTGTGTTGATGCAAGAAGGCCGAGTCATTGCTTATGCATCCAGGCAACTTAAGTAACATGAAGAACACTATCCGACTCATGATCTGGAGTTAGCAGCTGTGGTTCATGTTCTGAAGATTTGGTGGCATTACCTACTTGGTAATACGTGCCATATTTATACAGACCACAAGAGCTTAAAGTATATCTTTACTTAGTCAGAGTTGAACATGCGACAAAGAAGATGGTTAGAACTGATTAAAGATTATGACTTAGAAGTACATTATCACCTCGGTAAAGCAAATGTGGTTGCAGATGCCCTCAGTCGCAAAAGTTATTGCAATTGTCTGGCAGTGAGGACAATGGGTTTGACTTTATGTCAAGAAATGGAGAAGTTGAATGTAGAAGTAATTCAACAAGGAAGTTTGACCAACATAATTATTGAAGCCACTATTCGAGATCAAGTTATTGCTGCTCAGAAGGAAAACAAGGGTATAACCCATATCAAGGAAAGAGTCAAGAATGGAAAAGCGGAATGCTTTAGCATAGATGATGAAGGTGTGCTATAGTTCAAGGATCGCCTGGTGGTACCAAAAGTTCCTGAGTTGCGGCAGTCAATTCTAGAAGAGGCACATGCTACTAGGTTATCTATCCATCCGGGAAGTAACAAGATGTACCATGACTTGAAGCAAAGATTCTGGTGGACTACAATGAAAATAGAGATTGCTAGATATATAGCAAAGTGTGATACTTGTCAAAAGGTGAAAGCTATACATTTGAGGTCTGCTGGAGAATTACAACCATTACCTATTCCATCTTGGAAGTGGGAGGACATAAGTATGGACTTTATTGTTGGTCTACCCAAGACATCAAAGGGATTTGACTCAATATGGGTTATTGTAGATCGACTAACCAAGTCAGCACATTTTCTTCTAGTTCAGAATACATATCCCACTATACGGTATGCCAAGATGTATTTGGAGCGAATTGTGAGTCTCCATGGAGTACCCAAGACTATTGTGTCCGATAGGGGTATACAGTTTGTCTCTAACTTTTGGAAACAATTGCATTCTTCATTGGGTACCAAACAACTATATAGTACAACTTATCATCCACAGACTGATGGACAGACTGAAAGAGTCAATCAAGTACTTGAAGATATGTTAAGGTGTTGTGTCCTTAACTATTCCAATAAGTGGGACGAGTGCTTACTTTTGGCCGAGTTCTCATACAACAATAGTTATCAGGAAAGCATTAGAATGGCTCCATTTGAAGCACTCTATGGTCATAGATGCAGAACATCGCTGAGTTGGTCTGAGCCTAGAGAAAGAAGGTTCTTTAGGGTTGACCTCGTAAGAGAAATAGAAGACAAGGTTAAGCAAATACAAAGTAATTTGAAGATAGCTCAATCCCGACAAAAGAGTTATGCGGATAGACGACGTAGACCATTGGTGTTTAATAAAGGAGATTTTATATATCTGAAAGTATCACCAATGAAGGGAGTTATCCGTTTTGGTGTTAAAGGCAAGTTGGCACCTCGATATATTGGACCATTTCAAATTTTAGAGAGGTATGGAAAAGTGGCATATCGCTTGAAATTACCAGAACATCTCGTAGCTGTACATGATGTGTTCCATGTTTCTCAATTGAAGAAGTGTCTCCGAGTGCCTGAGCATAATGTTGAGGTTGAAGGGGTGGAACTTGAACCAGATTTGACTTATTTCGAATATCCTATACGAGTTTTGGATCGGAAAGATTGTGTTACTCGAAGAAGGACAATCAAGTTCTACAAGATACAATGGAATCAACATTCAGAAGAAGAAGCTACTTGGGAATCAGAAGATTATTTATTAGAAAAATTTCCGGAGTTTCTTGCATCAATATAGAATAGAGTAATGTTAGTTGAGCTCGGTTATTACTAGTTGTGTTTTGTAAAGGGACCTCAACTATTTTATGGATAGATTTTGTATGTGTTCTTGCGACACATTTCCTTTTCCATTACTTACCCTATGGCTTTGAATCTCGGGGCGAGATTTCTTTTAGGGGGAAGGATTGTAACACACCAGGTGTTTAAATATTAAAAACAGGACATGTCATCATATGCATTGCAAGACATTGGTCATATTGCAAACTTTGATATGCATTCACTAAAACAAGTTTACATTTATGTTATGAGTGTTGAATTGAATTGTTTGAGTCAAGTTCAAAATTTGGTTTGGATTTGAATTTTCGAGAAAACCCTGATTTTCAGCATTTAAAATTCTACCCTGAAAACTCATTTCAAAATCTAAGCATATTTTGGGGTTGAGCCTAAAAGCAAAAGTGTAGAGCTTGGCAAGTTATACAAAGTTTGTTTTTGGAGTTTTCAAAGTTGTTATAAAAAAATTGAAGTAATTCGAAAAGGCGTAATTCGTTAAATGTCCCCTAATTGAATTCAAAAGTTCATTTCAAAATGTAGACCGAATTAGGGGTTGGTTATAAAAGCAAAGTTGTAGAACTTTAAACTTTGAACAACTTTTATTTTTGGAGATTTTTGAGTTGTTATACAAATTTGGGAGTAATTTGAATTTGAAAACAAAGGGCAATTTTGTAATTACTGTGAATAGTGTTCACCACCTAAGCTACACCGCCGGCGACCTTCGGTTTGCTTCCAGGCGCGGTCGTGGCCATCTTTGGCATCGCGCTGGCGCGGTGAAGGCCACAGCGCACCTTCCTTTTGCTTCTAAGCCGCGCTATTTAGCCTGAGTCGTCGTCACCGTCGCTCTTTCTTCTCCCTGCTTTTGCCGTCGCCACCGCCATAACTCCGGCGAGCTCTCACCGTCGCTTTAGCGCACTCCAGCCGCTGCAAAGCTTGTCACAACTCCGCCTGCTCCTTGCTCACTCAGCCAACCTACCACTGCAGCTTGGTTTCACCGGGAGTCACCGTTCATCGCTGTTCTTCTTTGCGGCCGTCCGTAGCGCCGCCGAGATCCACCTCTCCGTGGCCAGCGCTCTCCGGTGAGCCATTGCCCGTGATCAGTGTACCTATGGCTTCGTCTCGATGCTGTGGTACTTAATCCATTGTTGCTTGGTCGTTTTGCCCAATGCAGTCACCGGTTCGCCGCCGTCGACGATCTCTGCTTCCCGTGACCACCGTGAACATCGACTCGCCTCTCTATTGTTCCTCCGGCTTGTCCATCACCTTCAACGTGATCGGGGTGAGCTCCTGGTTCTTCCTATGCCTTTTGTTTCATTGTTTTCAGTTTCGTTTTATCGGCGTAGCGCCGCCGAGCCACCGTGTTCGCCATGGCCGGTGCCGTGTTTATTTTGTGCCGCAATCGATGCAACTAAGGACGTCAGTGGATGCGCATAGTCGTGGGGAGCATGTTGGTGCATTTGCCTTCGCCGTTGGTCTCACCGACGGCGAGGAATCGCCGGTCAGCGCGCGTGTCGCCGGAGTCAAAGCCTGAGGTTGAAGATGACATATGGGGTCGGGTTGTCAGTGACTGTGTAGTTGAAAAATGGATTTTTCTATTTACAGGAATGAATGAATAGTGTCTATTTTTGTTATTTTTGTGTAGATTTATTTAGAGCTCCAAAAATTATGAAAAATTTTGTGTGACTTCTCTGGGATGAATATTATTTAGGAAAAATATGAAATATTTATTTATAGTAGTTTTTGAATGTAATGAAAATTGCTCAATTTATTAATAAATAGATTTCCATGATTTTTCTAGGCTTATTTAATTGTCCAAAAATTATGAAATTTGTTTTGCCACTTACTTGTCATGTGATGGACCTTTAATAAAATTTTGAGTTCAATTAGAATAAGTTGATTTATTTCATAATTATTAATTAATTAATTCATTCATTAAAGCAAATAGTAACCTTTAATGATATAGGTTTTGTTTGAAATTTTGGATTGAGTGATGACCTTGGGTCATTAGTTGATAATGATCCTTGGCAATTGATGTATGTGTTATGAAAAAGATTTAGTTAGTTTGACTTGCAACTATACCGCGAAGAAAAGTTATATTCGAATTGTTAATTTTGCATCCATCAGCAAGCATCATATTTCGTATCCCGCATCATGTTAAACATGGCATTGTTACTACATGTAGTGAATGAAGGTGAACACGTGGTAGTTAATCAAGTTGTGGAGGAGGTTAATCCGTCTGTTGAGGTCGGATCGAATACTTGTGGAACGTCGCAGGAACCGGACTTTTCCATCAAGAAGGCAAGCCCCGGATGCATACAATCCTATCTTGTGTTTTACAAATTAATTTCGCTTTTGCTTTCCTATACTGCATTAAGTGATTAGAAGTCAAGTGGAAACCTAATTGGTGCATTACCAGTCTTGATTTTCCATATCTACCTTGATTACCTGTTTTATTCGTAAATGACTAGTTATGCTTAGTCATGCTTAGTCGGGTGATTACCTGTCACCTGCGAGTTTTAAATGGATCTTTGGTTACTTATGTTATCATAAAATATGAGCATGTGAAGTAATAAATCTAGACTGGGCGGACTCGGTGTGTGTGAGCCACAAGACATGGAGGTCTTATGAGCGGGTTCTTTCTGCCTGTGTCGGTTAAGGTCCATCCGTTGTTGAACTGTGTGCGGTGAGACTTTGTAGTACTAACCATATACTCCGGTAAGCCTTAACTTGGCGATTCTATGACGAGAATGGCTACTCGCACACTGGGAGTGGAGAGATGGTGAGAATAGCGTGTACCCATGTGGCAATGGGCTAGATTGGTGGAGTACTGTATTCTCGGGTGGCACGGACCCATTCTTGTTTTAGAGGATCCAAGAATAGGTTGGTATATGTAGGTCGGGGACTTACATATGTCGTGTGGTCTGGAATCCCCAGCTAGGTTATAATCGATTCGAATCATCATTGCTCCTCGGTTATGGAGACTCACTTCTTTGTTCATCATCTAGTTTAATAACTGAACTTGAGAAGGTGTTGGATATGAAGTTTTATGATCTCAATACGGATCGTGTCATCTTTGTATAGGATTTTATGAAGTTTTAACTGTCGAAATAAAGAATTTTGTTAAAAAGCTTTTACGCAAAAGAACTTTGATTATTGCTAAAGCCCTACCTTGAATCCCTGAGCCTGCATTCCTAAGTTTATCAGTTCTTATTTCGGTTAAGTCTTGTTGAGTACTTTTGTACTCATGGTTCGTTGACCCTTATTGCAGGTGAGCCTCATGAGCAGATCTATTTTGGATCGTGCTGCATGACTATTGTTCATTCTGACAATGAGAAGTAAATGTGTGGTCCTTGGGCAGGGCAGTTCTATTGTTTGTTTTGTATTATGTTATAATGCCACTCCACTACTACTATGGTTTGTAATAATTATCGAACTTAGTTTGTAAGGTTTGAAACAACTGGTTTGTAAACTATGTTATCGTAAGACTTCCGCTGTTTTTACTCTGATGTATATATTTGAATAAATGTTGTAATACTACAATGACTCTGTAATGTGATCCTGCTCAAAAATCATGGATGATTCGGGGTTCCCTGAGGACACCCGATAGTCTTCTTAAGTTACCTAGAACATATGCATAGATGTCAAAGGTCATTGGACAGTGACAGGTGCATGTGGGCCCTATAATTTAGGAGGTTCTGCCACACTGGGTGGCGAATGTTATGGTGGATGAAACTACCAAGTTGATCTTGAAAAGGTAGAGTGCAGTTGCAACGTCCCTCAGATCATGCATGCCCCTTGCTCTCATATGATCACGGCCTGTAGGGTTCGCGGGTACAACTATGAGGATATGCCATATATGTCATCCTTGTATCTCCGTTCGAACACCATTAGTATTTGGGAGATGAACTTCGAGCCATACCTTGACCCAACATAGTGGCCACCTTATAATGGTTATGACTACGTGCCGCATCCAGATCTAATGAAGGTAGGAAAGGGTAGGAGGAAGAAGCGACTGAAGGGGGACATCGACGCTATGAGAGGGTACGACGAAGACATGTACGGTGGGGGAGACTTCAACGAGACCCGTGGCAGGAATTTTTGCTTCGTTTGCAAACAATCTGGCCACAAGGCTAGCCGACATAGAAGACAACAGGTGATTTTATATTGTGTTCGTATTGCATAACAAATAGTTCAAATTTTGCAATGCTACATAATGTTAATCTGAAAATTGTTAATTTGAATACTCCAACCCTTTGTTTATCATTTTGTAACAGGATGGCCCCTCCCACGCCGCACTAGTTGATCCCCCTTCTTGATGTGGAGTACGACGACCCCCTACTTGTACCGGACAACGAGGTTCATTACATCGTGGGACTTAGTTCATTACGTCGAACTTATGTTGAATGAATACTGTCATCGAAAGCTTGTAGACTCATAAACCAATGAAAATGTTGTATGACAACTTATCGTCCATTTATTTGCTTCATGTTCGTTTTGTAATGCACTAGTAGTTTTGTACAGCACCTTCACCTGTAAGCCCACCTTTGCTTGTAGTTCTATAGTTTTATACAGCACAGACACGCCGTGGGCTATGGCGTGACAAATGATTATGTTCGTTTTAGAAATTTTGAACGCATGATACAAACAGATATGATCACTTAAGATCGTGTTGGTGCGAGACCCACGAGATACCCCGCAAGGAAGAGAGAACTAGCCTAACTAGGATTCTTCCCCTATGATCTTAGTAGTGGTATTATTCTGTAATCCTACTAGGAACTCTCATTGTAAACCGACTAGGACTCTAGCCTCCTGACTATATAAAGGAGGGCAGGGCTCCTTGGATCGGGAGTTCAGACAACAATTGTACAACACAACACTTTATGATCAATCCAACGCAAAGGCTAACACCAACTGGACGTAGGGCTATTACTCGATCTACGACCGAGGGCCCGAACTAGGATAAATTGACTGTCTCTTGCGTTAACCGTCGAGTTCTGCATACGCTAAAGCCTAAACATATTGCCCCGGGGACCCCCGTGGCAGGCTATTGGTGGTCAAACATCGATGGCTGGCGTGCCAGGTAGGGGCTTTCGGCGAATTTGCATCCGAGAGCTCGACGGACCTCGACAACATGATCTTCTCGATGGGATCAACCTTCATCTTCGGTTCATGGATCTGCAAGGCAGGCGACGACGGCAAGCTCTAAGGCCGTCTCCTCAAAGATTCGGATCATCATCAGGACTTTTTCATTTCGACGACAACAACAGATCAGCTTGCCAGAAGATTCGCATAGCTCGTAATTTCCAATCCAACTCGGATTCCATGACTTCACACATCCGATTCGAACTCAAGTTCCGCTTCCAAGACAAAGTCTTATCTGAGTTCTTTCAGAAAACCAAGTTCTTTTCTGGCAAAGCTCCGGAGCATGACGTCAACCTATCAAGAATACTACTTGGAATACACTCAGAATACTTCAAAGAAGTCGGATCCTCTTCCGTTCAGATTCCACAACATGGTGACGTCTAATCAGACATGGCCCGAAGGATTCCTCGATCCGGTGCTCAGAATACCACTGAAGGGAGCCCAGGAAGGTCTCGTTCTAACTATAACATCTCAAGACTACATCGTTCACTGGCCAGGTACCGTTCCTGAGGATGACGGCACCAACTAATCGATGATACGACGACAAAAACTCTACCCTACCAAGAAGGAGATTCGATCTATGACCTTAAAACCTCTACTGAAGTTATCAATAGCTCTGGCAGTATGAAAATCAACGACGATGACAGAACAACTCACGCTAGAGAAGTATTCATGATTCATTGTCCTTGATCGCCATTGATCCCCCTAGAAGTACCTGACATGAGGTCTTTAGATGAATCCGAATCCAACATATCACCATTTATCCAAGGGCATGATGGTGAGACTGAGAGTCAGAGGCAAGCGAGAGAAAGAAAGAACAAATTGAAACAAGGACGTCAACGCCATGCTAAGCAGCAAAAGGACACTTGGATCAAATATGAATCAAACCTAGCCGAGTATAATAGAAGAAAATCAGAACGAGAGGTCGAAGAAGGACGAGCAGCAAATACACCCTATGATAAGATCCGAGAAGCACTAGAAGAACTCAGGGTGACCTCATATCCCAATGAAAAACAAGAATAGCTCCGAGACTTTCTTTGATCAATAGTCTTTAGGACAAACGACAGAAGGGCAACATCTCATGAACAGGAAGATCAAAATCAAAGGAAGTCCGCTTTCGAAAGACTTGGACCAAGTGGAAGTCACAACGAAGAGAGCCAAAGATATCATAGTCAAAACAACCGAGTCGAGCAACCAAGAAAGGCTAGAAGCAAAGCACCTACTCGGACAGCCATGTAGAACTACTCTCACCAAGACAACAGTTGGCAAGAAGGGGGCGTAGAATTAGAATATACGGAAGCTAGAACGCACGATAGATTCCCCTATTTTGCAAAAAGACTTGCTTCAATACGACTACCTCACAAGTTCAAGCCGTCCAACCACTCCAAGTATGATGGCACGACCGAACCAAAGCAATGGCTCAGGATTTACTCACAATCGATTGAATTGGCCGGAGGAGACGATGACATCAAAACCTTGTTCTTTCCCATGGCCCTAGAAACCATGCCACTTCAATGGTTTGACAAATTGAATCTAAGATTAATCAGGAATTGGGAAGACTTGCAAAGAGCTTTCTATGAAAATTTCACAGGAATTATTACACATCCAATCACCCACGCAGAGTTAAAAGGACTCAAGAAGAAAGGATGTGAAAGTCTTAGAAATTACTATCGACAATTTGGCGAACTACGAGCTCAAGTACATGACATCACACAACGAGAAGTAATCGAAGCCTTCTCTCACGGAATCATGGCTAGGTGGCAATTTCAAGACTTCTGCAAAGAAAACCCAAGAAACAATGAAGAATTTAGAAGAACAGTGGAAAAGATGATTACTACAGAGGAGAAGACACGAGAAAGATTCCCGGATAGAAACAACAGAGACAACCTAGACAGGCAAATTCCTCAAAATAGCAGACATCAGGAGAGAAAGCGTGGTCCGGACAACACAGTAGCAATGACTGACAAATCAAAGAAATTTACCAAGCCCAGAAGATATGACGACATTGAGAACATACGTTGCCCCTTGCACCCCAATGGAAAGCACACCATCGGAAATTGCTACACCTTCAATGAAAGATACACTAGAAAAGATAGCAAAGGAAACAATAAAGAAGACAATCAGAAAAAGGAGACAACCTTGAAGACAAGGGATTCCAAAAATCTAGGGGGACAGTGGCAGTAATCTTTGCTAGGGTTCCAGATTCCAGAAGCAAATATCAAGAAAAACTAGCGTTATGAACCATCATGGCAGCAGAACCTGCTACACCAAGATATCTCAATTGGTCAGAGTATCTAATACAATTTTCAAGAGAAGACCAATGGACCATCGTAGGAAACACAGGCCATTACCCACTGGTTCTAGATCCAACCATTGCCGGTATGACTGTTACAAAAGTACTAATCGACGGAGGAGCCGGACTCAACATCATTTTTTAGAAACTCTAAGGAAGATGGGACTACAACTCGCCGGAATGATCACACCAACAAGCACACCTTTTTATGGCATAGTACCCGGTAAGGCAGCAATGCCACTTGGACAAATCACTCTACCAGTTACCTTTGGAACTCCCTCAAACTACCATATAGAGTTCATCAAGTTTGAAGTCGCAGACTTCGATTCATCATATCACGCGATCCTCGGGCGCCCGGCACTAGCAAAATTCATGGCAATACCGCATTATCCGTACCTATTGCTTAAGATGCCAGGGCCTAATGGTGTTCTTTCTCTTCGGAGTGATTTAAAGCACGCATTTGACTATGATGTTCAGGCTATTCAAATTGCAGCAAGAGCACAGGCAAACGATGGAAGAAAAGAAATAGCCACTATTACCATAGAAATAAGCCAAGAAGAACTAGAGATACCGGCTAAAAAGCCAAGCATCCTAGCACCACCAAAAGAAGCCGACGTCAAGCAAATCGACCTAGGCACCGGTGATCCCTCAAAAACGGCAACCATCAGTGCACACCTATCAGCAAAATAGGAACTCGCGCTCACCAACTTTCTTCGGGACAACAAAGATATCTTCACTTGGAAGCCGGCCGACATGCCAGGGGTCCCAAGAGAGTTGGCTGAGGACAGAATTGATATCAATGAAGGCTCTAAGCCTGTGAAACAACGACTACAATGATTCTCTCCCGACAAGAAGGCAACAATTAAAAAGGAAATTACAAAACTAATGGCAGCCGGATTCATCAGAGAAATCCTTCATCCAGATTGGCTAGCAAACCCAGTTCTAGTACAGAAAAAGAATACGGACGAGTGGTGCAAGTGTGTCGACTACACAGATCTCAACAAACACTGCCCGAAAGATCCATTTGGGCTATCACGCATTGATCAGATAGTTGATTCAACAATAGGATCTGCCCTATTATCCTTTTTGGACTGCTATTCCGAATATCACCAGATCGAATTAAAAGAACAGGACCAAAGCAAGACATCTTTCATCACTCCGTTCGGCGCCTACTGCTACAAGACCATGTCGTTTGGACTCAAGAATGCTGGAGCCACTTACCAAAGAGCAATCCAAACATGCCTTGGTGATCAGATCAGCGAAAATATAGAAGCATACGTGGATGACGTGGTTGTAAAAACAAAGAACCCGGATGCACTGATTGAAGACTTAAAACAAACCTTCGAGAATCTGAAAAGGTGGAGGTGGAAATTAAACCCAAACAAGTGTGTATTCGGAGTTCCTTCAGGACAACTACTCGGATTCTTGGTCAGTCATCGCGGAATCGAAGCAAGCGCCAAGCAAATTCGAGCCATAACAGAGATGGGCCCTCCTCGAAGAGTCAAAGATGTACAAAAACTAATAGGCTGCATGGCAACACTTAATCGTTTCATTTCAAGACTCAGCGAAAAAGGATTACCTTTCTTTAAACTACTAAAGAAGAGAGACAAGTTCAAGTGGACGGAAGAAGCCAATGAAGCTTTCAAGAAACTTAAGGCATACCTCACATCCTCACCAGTCCTAACACCTCCAAAGAAAGACGAAGACATGATGCTATACATTGTGGTAACTTCTACTATAGTCAGCATGGCGATAGTAGTGAAAAGAGAAGAAGAAGGGCGCGTGTATAAAGTACAATGCCTAGTATACTACATCAACAAAGTACTGTCAGAATCAAAAATCTGGTACCTGCATGTGCAAAAACTACTATACGCCCTACTGATCACTTCACGCAAGCTTCGTCACTATTTTGAAAGCCACAAGATTACCGTGGTGACAGATTTCCCACTAGGAGACATCTTAGACAGCAAAGACGCAACAGGGCACATATCCAAGTGGGTGGTTGAACTCGGTGCTCTCAACATCGATTTCACCCCACGGAAAGCAATTAAATCTCAAGCCCTTGCTGATTTTGTTGCCAAATGGACAGAAATTCAACAACCCGTGTCAAGCACCATCCTTGATCATCGGAAGATATACTTTGATGGATCACTCAAGCTATGTGGAGCCGGTGCAGGCGTCCTCCTAATTTCTCCGGACGGAAAACAACTCAAGTATGTCCTTCAGATATTATGGCAAGGTACCAACAATGAAGCAGAATACGAAGCTCTCATCCACGGGCTACGAGTGGCAATTACCCTCAGAATCAAGCGATTACTCATATACGGCGATTTGGTAGTAGTCATCAACCAAGTCAACAAAGATTGGGATTGCACCAAAGAAAACATGGGTGCTTATTGTGCTGAAATCTAAAAACTCAAAAAACATTTCCAAGGATTAGAAATTCTACATGTCCTACAGGATTCCAACATTGCAGCAGATATCCTTGCCAAGCTTGGATCAGGCAGGGCAGAGGTCCCACCCGGTGTGTTCATAGAGGAGTTATCAGCCCCCTCTATCAAACAACCCGGTGAAATAACCCCTCAAATCTCAGCCAAAGGCACCCAGATCTTGGTAATCACCAATTCATGGACCCAGGTTTTTATTGATTACATCAAAGAGAATAAGTTGCCAACGGAAAAATAGGAAGCCACACGAGTCGTTCGCAGAAGCAAGAATTACGTCCTAGTAGGAGACAAGCTATACAGAAGAGCCGCATCATCAGGAGTACTCCTAAAATGCGTCTCATTTGAAGAAGGCAAACAAATCCTAGACGAAATACACTCAGGTTGCTGTGAAAATCATGCAGCTTCAAGAACACTAGTCGGCAAAGCATTTCACACTGGTTTCTACTGGCCAACCGCTTTGAAAGACATAGAAGAACTCATCAGAAGATGCAAAAGTTGTCAGATATTTGCAAGACAGGCTCATGTGCCAGCCCACAACCTCATCTGCATCCCACCCGCTTGGCCTTTCTCCTGCTGGGTGCTGGATCAAGTAGGACCTCTCAAGAAAGCAAAGGGTGGTTTCGAGTACATCTTTGTAGCAATTGACAAGTTCACCAAGTGGATCGAATACAAACCACTCGCAAAATACAGCGCAACCAAAGCAGTCGAGTTCATCCTAGACATTATGCACTGCTTCGGCATGCCCAATCGAATCATCCCAGACTTGGGTTCTCCCTTCATAGCTACAGAATTCAAAAGTTGGGCACAGGATTGTGGCTTCAGCATAGATTACGCATCAGTCACACATCTAGAAGCCAACGAACAGGTAGAAAGGGCTAACGGACTCATACTAGCAGGATTGAAACCAAGACTGTATGAAGAGCTAGCAGACTATGGATCAAAATGGATTAAAGAATTACCCAAAGTAGTATGGGGGCTACGAACTCAAATAAGCAGAGCCACCGGATACTCGTCTTTCTTCCTAGTTTACAGATCAGAAGCCGTACTACCTGCCGACTTGATTTGGATGTCACCAAGGATAGAACAGTATGACGAAGGAGAAGTAGAACACACCAGAAGATTAGAACTCGACAGTACAGAAGAAGTTAGAATAAACGCTACCCTACAATCAGCAAGAACCTCTAAGGACTAAGGCGCCACTACAACAAGAATACCCAGTCTCGATCATTACAAGTCAGAGACCTAGTACTAAGAAGAATACAAAAAACCGACGGACGCCATAAACTACTCAGTCCATGGGAAGGTCCTTTTATCGTCAAAAAGTCATTGGACCAGGCACATACAAGCTCATAACTGAAGATGAAAAAGAAGTCAACAATACATGGCACATCAGTCAGCTACGAAGATTCTACGCATGAAAACAACTTAAGGGAAAATATGTATACAAGACATGAGAGATCAACGTTCATGATCAACAAAGATTGCGCCCACCAAAAGCATATGTATCATTATGACATATCAATATTAATGATCAATAAAGATGATTCTTTCTTGACAAACATATGTCTCATCATGGCTTACCCCGAGTTGTTTCTAAAAAGCAAAATGGCTGAAAAGACGCCTGAGCATCCCAGCGAGAGCAAAATAGCTGAGAAGACGCTTGAGCCCGCCGATGAGGGTAGCTAACAAGCTAACACCCGAAATAAAAAGCAAAATGGCTGAAAAGACGCCTGAGCATCCCGGCCGAGAGCAAAATAGCTGAGAAGATGCTTGAGCCCGCCAATGAGGGTAGCTAACAAGCTAACACCCGAAATAAAAAGCAAAATGGCTGAAAAGACGCCTGAGCATCCCGACCGAGAGCAAAATAGCTGAGAAGACGCTTGAGCCCGCCGATGAGGGTAGCTAACAAGCTAACACCCGAAATAAAAAGCAAAATGGCTGAAAAGACGCCTGAGCATCCCGGCCGAGAGCAAAATAGCTGAAAAGATGCTTGAGCCCGCCGATGAGGGTAGCTAACAAGCTAACACATAAAATAAAAAGCAAAATGGCTGAAAAGACGCCTAAGCATTCCAGCCGAGAGCAAAATAACTGAAAAGACGCTTGAGCCCGCCGATGAGGGTAGCTAACAAGCTAACACCCGAAATAAAAAGCAAAATGGCTGAAAAGACGCCTGAGCATCCCGACCGAGAGCAAAATAGCTGAAAAGATGCTTGAGCCCACCGATGAGGGTAGCTAACAAGCTAACACCCGAAATAAAAAGCAAAATGGCTGAAAAGATGCCTAAGCATCCCGGCCGAGAGCAAAATAGCTGAAAAGACACTTGAGCCCGCCGATGAGGGTAGCTAACAAGCTAACACCCGAAATAAAAAGCAAAATGGCTGAAAATACGCCTAAGCATCCTGGCCGAGAGCAAAATAGCTAAAAAGATGCTTGAGCCCACTGATGAGGGTAGCTAACAAGCTAACACCCAAAACAAAAAGCAAAACGACTGAAACTAAGCCTGAGCATAGACCACAGCAATTTCAAGACAAGACCCTCCAACTACTTGTTCCAAATAGCAAGAGGCTCTGGGGCTACACTGGAGATACCCAAGAACACAAAAATCTATATATAACGAGTTGTTTACATGGCACAAAAGAAGGCCAGACAAGCACTCGACAGATCAAAAAAGGTTGTCAACACAAAGATCTATATATATAATGAGTTGTATACATGGGACAGAAAAGTACTCGACAAATCAAGAAAGTTTGTCAAGATAGCACGCAGAATTGTTTACAAGGCAAAGACGAAGGCATAACAAAGTACTCGGCAAGTCAAGTAACTCTGACCAATTGGACAAATCACCCAAGGAATAAACAAGGCATCCAGGCAAAGAAGGCATCAACAAAAATCTTCATTCAAAAAGAAGTATAATGTCATATTACAAGGCACGGGAATAAAGGTCAAATACATCAAGCGTCATCATCAGGAGAAGAGATAACAATATTAAGATTATCTACTATTCTACTAACTAAGTCTTCAACCTCAGGCTCCATCCTCTCAACGGCATCAATATATTCTTGACTATTAGCTTCCTCTGCTATCTTGGACAAAGGAGCCACTGGAGCAAGAACTCAGACCTGGGCTAAGACATTCTTGGTACACAGTTGGGCGCACCTCATCACGAACTCTTGGAAATGAGTCGGAATTCGAGGAATTAACTGAGCCCAAGATTGCCCATCATCCGCTGGAGTTCGGAGAACGTCGGCTACTGAACGAAAGGATTTCCACAAAGCTTTCCAGTTTTCAGTAGCCGTCGCTAACTTGCCAGACAAGTCTTCAATAGTTTTTTGGGCCTGCACAAGATCTCTATCAGCTCCATGCCTAATCAACTTAGCAAGCGCAAGTTCCTCCTCAGCATGAGTAATTACCTCCTCAGCCTTGTTGTGACTCGTACCAACAAGAGTCTTCATTTCATCAACGCCCTTCGAGAGCTTTTGCTTTTCAACCCGGAGAGCTGGACAAGGCAACAAACAATAAGTCAACAGAGAGGAGAGTTTGAATAAGGACACAAAAAGAACCCACAATACCGTTGCACTCCTTCTTCATAGCCTCCAAGTTCTTCATGGCCTCTGAATTCTTTAAGGCCTCCTGGATAGCGGCATCCCTCTGCTTCTCGGCCTCAACAACCCGGGCACAAAGACCTTGTTCCTCCTTCTAATGCGTTTGATGCTCAGCCTCCATCTTGGCATGGCAGAGATCCAGCTCTGCCTTCAGGGTGCTCAACTCAGAAGACAACTTCTTCTTGGTTTCCGACAAGAAGAAGAAGCCGGTATGGTCCCGAGAGAAGGACTAAACAAAAAGAATGAGAGAAAAAAGGCATAAGAATAGGAGAAAGATGAACACCCAAAGAAAGAACTTCAGAAAACTTACTTGGAGTTTTTCTCCAAAAGAAGTTGCAAAGGTTGTGAAGTCTCCCTAAGAAGTGGTCAACTCTGACAACCGATGAGTGGAATCAAATTGATGAACCACATCTTCAGTAGAAAGAGGAGCGGAGGGAGAAGACGACCGATGCGAAGAAGACAAGGCCAAGGACACATCATGGGAAGTCCCGGCTGCCTCCCTAGATGAGTCACCGTAATGGCCACGGTCACCTCTAGGGAAACCAAGACAGCAGCAGCATCGTCACCAGAAGGCCTTATCGCCCCCACAACCACTTCACTAACAGTGCGCTGCGAGTCCTGAGGCTCAGCACTCGATGGCACGATAGAGGGCTGAGAAGAAGTCGACGGGGGGATGAGAGAAGATGAAGGCCTGAAAGTTGATAAAAGAACTCACCAATGAGAACAAGAGAAAAGGAGAACAGAAGCAAAGAGACAAAACCAGAATCCACTCACCCAGCTATCTTCTTCTTCGTAAAACAAAAAGAAGACCTCACAGGAGGAACCACGGTAGCAAAAACATCCCCGCCACTAGGCGGCAGGAGCGGTATAGCTGGTATCGGAGCCCCGGAAGAACTCAATACCAGAGCTACGGAAGAACCCGGCTCTAGAGCCATAGAAGAACCCGGAGCAGGAGCCTCAGAAGAACTCGTACCCGACGACCGCTTACTACAAAAAGATCATGACCAAAGTCAAAACAAAGAGGAGGGATTCAGCAGCAGCAAAATAAGAAAATAACTCACCGCCATGTGATAAGGGGTGCGTCATCGCCCTCTTCTTCCTCAGTCTCGACCAAAGCCACCATAGCACCAGCTAAAAAAAGAACAAAAGTACTCAGTTCAAGATAAGAACAAGAAGGCAAAGGGACATAGTGTATTAATATGCTCACCTAAGAGCATGCTAGCTACAACTGGAGTACCTAGATGAGTACTTGGCTGATGAGACTTCTTGGAAGCAGGTAAACTAGATGAAGAACCATCCGCTCGCCCCCTCTTCGAGACACTACGAGGACCTCGAGGGACTGGACGAGGAACATATTCTTCATATACATCAACAACTCCGAAAGAAACTCTAGGAAACACAGTGGTGATTGGGAACTTACTGGTTACAGAAGCCCTAGCAAGGTTCTCCCCAGTATTCACCATGACAGGGGGGTCAAGAGGGATCGGGTCAACAAAGTTGCGCCCTAATTCCTATGAAAAGAATAAAACAACAAGACAAGGAAAATTAAGCAAAAATGGATACAACAAAAGAAATACAGAAAATACCCACACGAAGAGAAAATGACTTACAGCTGGAGGTGGGTTGTTGGCAGAGAACTTGGAGACAGTAAGCGGGACAACGCTTGCTCCCTTCAGCATCTTCTAGAGACACACGAGAACCTCCTCGTCGGTCAACTCAAGAGCAGGGACCATTCGCGAAGGATCCTCAACCCTAGAGTACTCGAAGCCAAAGTTCTCTCGCTCCTTCAGAGGCTAGACACGACGGCGAAGAAAACTTGAGACGATTCTGAAATTGGTCAAGCCCTGCTGCTTCAGAGTGCTTATCCACTCAAGGAATGGCTGGATCGCCTGGAGCTCGACTGGAGTTAGGGAGTTCTTTTCCCACCGGCCGTTAACCGAGGGACTAGATCCAGAATGCACGGCAAGAGAAGGAATCAAATTGGCGGCATAGAACCAATCAGCGTGCCAATCCCTCATAGAATCAACCAGGTCATAGTCAAAGAACTTACTTTTTAGACCCTAGCGAAACTAAATCCCACAGCCGCCAAGAACGTTGGTATCTTCACGTCAGGGTTGAGGCTTCAAACGAAAGAAGTGACGGAAAAGAGAAAGAGAAGGAGGAATTCCAAGGAAAGCTTCACAGAGATGTACGAAAATAGAAAGATGGAGGACGGCATTGGGAGTTAGATGGTTCAGACTAACCCCAAAATAACCAAGAAATTGATGAAGGAAGGCGGAAGCAGGAAGGAAAAGACCGGCTTGGATAAAAGAGATGAAAAGGATGATCTCACCAGGACCTAGAGCAGGGACCCAATGCTCGCCTGGAACTCTCCATTCAGCAATACCCTTGCTCTGGATCAGACCATCGCTAGCAAGCTCGCGGAACTGGTCTTCAGTTGTTGTCGGAGCCGGCCAAGCTTTCTGGGCAGCCCTCATGGCCACGAACTCCTGGTTCTCGATCACGGAAAGAGATGACTCCTCATCCATGAAGGTTGCCTGGGACTTGCTCGTAGCTTTCTTCCTACCCATGTTCTAACGGAGGCAAGAAGGAACTAGGGGAAGAGAAGGTTTGGACGGCGGTGCTAAGATGGCGGCGGCAATGGCGACGGCGGATTTCTGAAAGCTAGGGATTCAAGGCAAGAGAAGGGCAGTAAAGAAAAAGAAGATGAAGGGTCTTTAAATAGATTTTACTGCTATAAAAATGGCCCACCAGGCCCATTAAAGCACCATGTGAGAATGCAACGGTCCATTTACTGACATAGCTAAAATGACGGAGGGCACAAATCCACACAACGGTACAATCCAACGGGCAGATTTTAGACTTATCCATCCAGCACTACGGCGGAGTTATCAGATTACTGCAAAAAACAACCCGTCAACCATGAAGAAAAGAAGGGCTACCTCACAAGGAACATAAGAACTCGGTTCTTATGGAAAGAACTCGGGAATCCCATGAACAACCAGGACTATAGCAGAAAAATAAATGACAACTCAGAAGACAAGATTCTTTCCATTACAAGCAACTTCAAAAATAGAAGATTACAAATATTACAAGACCCAACGAACTCGGTACCACGAAAAGCAAAGTAGCAAAGAGGAACCCGAACACGGCTAGGCTCTAGAATGACTACGTGTCCCAAATCGCTACTCGGTAGAACAAACCGCACTCGGCTACACTATTTTCTTTAAAGGACGGACGCAGTGCACCCAAGGCAGAAATCAGCAGAACGGCGAGACAACATGGAGCAGAGAAGGCCGGCAGACATCTGTCTACCCAAGTCCGATGTGATGCTGGATATGGTGTTGATCTGCACCGGACAGTCTCAAGACAAGCGGCGAGGATCAACCTAGAACTGCCAGATGAAGGAACGAAGCCCACATCACAAGACTTCATCCAACTACTGCCACGTACATCCTGGTACATTGCTGCCGTGGGATTAGCCTACCTCAAATCCCTATCACAAGACTTCCTCCAGCTACGACAAGACACACAGGAACTACGAAACACGCCCGGGGGCTGCTCTACCTCACAAACTACCATATTCATGACTATAGAGACTTCAGAACAAGCAACAAAACGCTCAACGAATCAAGACAGCACTCTAGGAGGGTATTTATAGACCAAAGGAGCAGTGCACATGGACCAGGAGTGTAACACCTCGGGTGTTAGCCTTGCATAACTTGACTTGCATAGCATGAGCATGATCATAAAGCATTCATATATAAGCTTTAACACTTGAAACATTTGATTGAAACATATGCAACATTCTTATTATTTCATGTTCCCATGTGTATGTGCATATGGTCATGAGTGTAAACATGTATATGATTGTGTGACCTTGCAAATAGCTTAAACATGTTTAGAATATCATCATGAACAACTTTGGTATTTATGGCTAGGGCTAATTATGTCATTATGTCATAGTTTAAGTATGTACCATCTTTTGAATGTAGCTTGTTTGACCAAGTTTGAACTAGGTGTTAGAGACCTTGCATGGAGGAGATCACTAAAGCAAAGTTGTAGTATTTGACATAAGGAACAACTTTTATTTTTGGGTCATTGACTGATTTAACTTCTAACATGCTTGAATTGGTCTCACAAAAGTCAGCAAAATCAATAATTCAACACTTAAGAAATTTTTGCTAAGTCCTGGTTCACTGACAGACTGATAGCCAAACTTTGGAATGAAATAACTCGAGTTTGGTTGAGTGTTGGAGCATGATCCTTTAATAACAATTGGAGATGGTACTTAGGGCTACAATTTTCGTTTAAAAAACATTCACTGAATCACCCTGTATCGACGGCAAATTCAGCTCGAAATCACGTCGTCAGGCTCGGTTTTGGCTTAACTGACGAACTGAAGGGAGAGCTTCAGTGGCCGACCAATTTAGGCCTTGGCCGCCGCGTGGATGCGGGGTTGGCCGCGCATCGCCGGTGCCCTGCCTAGCGCAGCAGAGCCTGGCTAGTGAGCGCGTTTAAGTCGCCTGCGCTCGCCCGCACCCACCCACACTCAGCCCAGCTCTCCAGTCACCTCACCTTAGCCCCATTTCCTCACCGCAGCAATAGCCGAGCTCTCGCAGCGCCGCCATCGCCATAGCCAACGCCAGCTTGCCCTCGTCGCTTCTCCACCACTGCAACGCCTCCACCAAAGCTCCCGTGACTCACCGCCTCCACCCGCGCTCGCTGACCGCACTTGGTAAGCGCTAGCGCCGTGCAGCGCCTCGCCGGAGCATCCCCGCCGCGCCCGTCACCGTGGCTGGGGCACCTCCCTCCACCATCGGCCGTGCAACCTTGTGCGATAGGTCCGCCTGAGCCCATGGAAGCTCGTCCGCGCCTTTTAGTGCTTCGCCGTGGTCTCCGTCGGCGTAGCGCCGTTGTCCGGCTCCGCCGTGCCGCCATGAATGCCGCCACCGTGTTTAGCTCCGACGATAGGCTCGGTCAAGTAGGTCAATAGGTCCGGGAGATAGTGGGGGTCATGTCGTGAAGACGTCACCGCCGGCGGACTCGCTGTCGACGAGCCGTGGCCGCGCGAGCTTGCTCAGCGCCGCCGGCTCTGTTTTGGTTTCACTGACAGGCGGGCCCTGCTGACCAGCGGGTCCCACCGGTCAGCGACTCCATGTATTAAAGCTAGTTCATTTTGAATGCAGATTTCATATGTTTTGTGAATTTTAGATCTCCAGTTTGGTAGCTTCAAAAATTGTGCAATAAATTGTGTAGTGTTCCTTAGGAAGTGTAGTATTTAGGAAAAATATGTTCTTGACATTTACGGTAGAAATTTTTGGAGATTTAAATAGAGATTTGAAATGTGCTTTTGAATGCATTCAAATTTGTTTATTTTATATCAAGAGTTCCTGTGCTCCAAAAATTATGAAATTTTTGCGGTAAGCTAGTCTTAGTATATATGAGCTCTGGTAAAAATTTGAAGATGAGTGCATGTGTATATTTGTAGTTATAGATTTTTCTTTTATAATTAGGAGATCCTTGTGTAAATTTTTATAAATTATTTAGGAATCCAATACTCATGAAATTTGTTGGAGGTTATCCTAGTAGTATATGGGTGCTAAGAAAAATAGGAAATCTGTTGCTTGACACTTTTCAATAGGATTTTCTAATTATGCTATTTCAAGCCTTGCTGCCTCGTCATTTTTGTACAGGATGTTCTACTTGGCAAAATGGCATGAAACTTTTACAGTAGTCCTTTGAGAGCATTAGTAAGGCACTGTAAATTCTTGAGAATTTATAAAGTACATCTGGTATATGTTTATTATTTAACCTAAAAATCTAAGTAAAATAATAAAGGCATTTAAATAAATAGTTTGGGCTTCACCATTATATTATCTTAAATGTATTTGGTATGCTTAAACTGTTGGTAGGTTTTATGTTGTCAAATTTTGACTGATTACATGAAGTAGAAGTATTGTTACTTTGTATTGCAAATTAAATAGTTTCCGGACAGATTCTGGAGTTTGATGAGTTGCATGTTAAAAATGATGTGTACTGTAAAAATGGTTAATAACAAAGTTGTAGAGAATTTGATAAGCTTTCCAGAAAGTCCAGGATCACTATATTTGGATTAGTAGAACTCCAGTTATGAGTAAAGCTAGTAGCTGCTGTTTTGTGGTATAATCGATGCATTGTGGAAGTAGATAATTAAATAATCGAGAAGAGATATGCACCTACTCAATAAACATGATGCACTTGTTAACACATATGCATTCGTAATACTTATGCCATATTCATGCATCTATGATCGGAAGAAGAGATAACGTTGCTGGAATTCGAAGAAGCAGAGGAAGGGGACCAGCAGGAGAATCCGCAAGCCACAGCTCCTGAAGGCGTGGAGCAGAATCCTGAAGAGCTTTCGGAGTGCCTAGACCACCGCCCTACTTCCTTTCTGCGAGGCAAGCCCCGGAGCATTCTAAGTCTCCCAGTAATTTACAATGTTTAATTAAGTACTTATGATTGATACATTAGGTTATAAGAGTTGAATGGAACCACTTGATGCATATAAATTCCTTGCGCAGATATTAAACCTTTAACTGGTATAGGTCCAGTATCGAATATATGCTTAGCCATGCTTAGACTGGTAGAAGTCGAGTGATGTCCTGTCACCTGCGAGATATAGGTGGATATCGGAGCACGGTTGGCTATATTTGCTATCGTGGAACAGAACCATGGGGTAAAAGAAAATCGAGACCAGACGGGAAGTCGATAGAGAAGCAACAAGACATAGAGGTCTTGGGTGTGGATCTATCCCTGTCTGTGTCAATTAAGGACCATACCGTTGTTGGCGCTTCTGACAAGATTGAACGCATGCCTCTCACTTAGCTGGCCGGATAACTCGTTCCGACCGCGAAGCCGAGTAATTCAACTCAGGCCGGGACCCGTTCTGTTGTGCGCTCCTTTCGGGGAACGATCAGACTGAGCCCAAGGGCAGGCTAGGCCTGAACGTCCTGGCATCTGGTGTTCCAGATTGTGCGGCGCGGTACAGACCCACAAAATGTGTACCTGAGTTGTACCAAAGGTGACCTAAGGCTATCGTGGCTGGTAGACCTAGGTTTGTATTAGGAATAAATTCCCAGCTGGTTGAAATCGATTAGAATCGCCGTCTCTCTCGGATAGTGAGAAACTTGGCTAGTCCCAACATCGTAGTAACTGTGTTATGAAATATGATGGTTCGGATGAATATGGAATTACAATACCTGCTATGGTTACTATTGTATGCTTCTCAATTGATATACCACATGTTTGGCACAGGATAGTTGCTAATCTAGAAATGGATAGTTATAATTAACTTGATAAAGAAATTGTAATTGTACAATGAGTCAATTGCTTTTATGCAAAATGTTGTCGAGTTACGTCCACTTATACAGCCTTGCATAATCCTTGGAGTCATTTTATTTCTGGTTCATGACGGGTAAGTCTAGCTGAGTACCTTCTCGTACTCAGGGTTTTATTTTCATTGTTGCAGATGGCACTGTGTATCATGGTTATTGCAAGAGTTGCTTCTATCCCGCTGTGGATGAGGAGTAAGCCTTGGGCAGGCTTCTTTATTAATTCCTATCCTTGCTTTTGTGGACCGTGATCCTACCTGGCACTGTATTAAACTATGTTGGAAATTTTATTTTCGAACTGATTTGCTTCCGCTTTATCTATCAAACTCGGTTTGTAATAACTTTTATTCGCACTCTGATGATGAAATGTATCTGTGAACTTTATGTAATATGTGGCATGTATGTTGAATCCTGTACGATCTTGGTTGTTGTAAATCGTTTATCGAGACCCATCGTGGTACTCGACGGACTACCGGATTTATATGGGTTCAAGTATGACAGTGCAACCGCTTACGGGCTGCCATTGTACTTGTATTCTTATAAATTGGTCGGTTTTGCGACAACTGGCATCAGAGCAAGATTCAACGTTAATTGTCACAAGTGTATTTAAAACAAAAGTTTTTGTTTTCCAAAAACCCTTCTCGAGCAACTAATAGTTATATAATAGGTATTTGAAATCTAAAGTGTGCCAATGATCACTTTCCTTATGCCAAATTAAGGACTATTAGGTGGCTATTTAAGTACTAACATGGGGGTTTTTACTTCATCGTCCATACGGCGTGCTATTGTATGGATGCCATTCACTTGAGTGGTAATGTATGGATCAAATGCCTCTACGCCAAGGTAAGATGATGAGTGTATGACCGCAAGAGGTAAGCGTGTGGTCGGGGAGAGTTAGCTTTGGTATGGCTATGTATGCATGCTTGCATGTGTATATGGTACATATTTAATTGTGGGTTTAAATTATTGTCGGGTAGATTGATACGGAAGTATATGTATGGGTATACATATATGGAAGTATTTACAATTACATTCTGCATATTTCATTATGGGTTTAGGGCTGAAATGGAATTTTATGCAGGTACACTGACAACGAAACGTGTAGCTCGACTAGTTACGCTATTTATGAGAGAACGTATGTATGCCACCGTGTCTACCGTTAGAAACAAATTTTTCCTAAGTTTGTGAGGACGTACGGCACGAGCATGCATCATGATAATTACCATTCACATGACTACATTGTTCCTCCCCTTATAAAATTCTTACTCGGTTAAGTAACTCTTATCCATTATGGCATTGTCTCACCAAGTGGTACATGTTAATGGTGCAGATGGCACGCACAAAGCAGACCGCTCGCAAGTCCACCGGAGGCAGAGCTCCCAGCCGTCAGCTTGCTCCACGTACCCATCAATGTCATACGTTTCTTGGAGAGTTTGGGATGCCTACACTCTTGTGGAGAGTGCTCAGCTATGTAGGCTATCCTGATGGAATGGAGCCCCGCTACTTCAGCGAATGAGCAGTTGGGAGAAGGTCTCTTGGTTACTGTGGAGGCCGTTGTTCGTCCCCGAGGTGACAATTCTGAGTGGACAGGTTGGTGTTATGAGTCAACTGGCAGGACCGCTGAAGAAGCAGCTGGTAGGGCAGCCTTTGGGATCCTGAGGGATATCATGGATCATTTTCCTCAGGAGCTGGCAGCCGCTTTGGTTGGAGTCTTTCCGAGGGGCAACCCCTCCACTGACTCATGGCAGCAGGCAAGAGGAAGATCTTTGGAGATTGGTGCAGCAGAAGGGCAGAACAGTGATAACCCTGCCATGAGTGCCATGTTCGCAGTGATGAGAGTGTTAGATGGAGTAGAAGGTAGCCTCAGACGTGTGTCTGGTGCTCTTGGTCATGCCCATGAGGACCGACGTCAGCTTTAGAGGGAGCACGATGCCGAAATTGAGAGGCTCACTATAGAGATGGCTCGGTTAACTCACCAGAGGAATGCAGCCTGGTCTAGGGAAGATGTTCTGAGAGCTCGACAGTTTGAGCTGGGGCAGCAACTGGCCAATGCGGAAGAATACAACGATAACCTACATGAAGAGGTTCATCTACTGAACAACCAGCTCCACCCTTATGTCCCACCTAGAGCCACAGAGATGGATCTAGAAGAGGACGAGGAAGAAGAAGAAGTGGAGCCTGAAGAAGAAGTGGAGCCTGAGGAAGGAGATGATCCTACGTCTGACCTCGATAGTGATCATGATGAGGATTAGATCGCTTAGTACTTAGTGGAAGGCCAATGTATCACCTATGTTCATGTAATGGACATGTAGTTCGAATTTGGCATTAGTAATCCGACTATCATGTAATATTGTTAATCGCACGACTATCGCACGTTTGATTGAACATCAATGCAATTCCAGTCCTTTGTTGGTAATCACGATTTAAATTTGCATGCGTTATGAGCGCGATAAGTGGTCAAATTGGTGATGTCATGTTGTGAGAATGAATTGTTATGCCTCTGTTGTTGTTGTGAATTTGAGAATTTTCTCCAATAATTTCAGTTTGGCATGATTATGGTTCATCTGCAATCTCTTGGCATCAACCAATAATCGCTTATTGTTGCAACTTCGCAGATGACGCGCACCCGTGCTGGAGCTGGTGGCAGCCAGGATGGCAACCATGATGACTTGCCACCCCCACCGCAGCCATCCGCTCAGGAGTTCTTTACCTAGTTCCTGGGGAGCCAAAGGACAATGGAGGAAGCTTTGCGCCTCATCGCGCAAAACACTGCTCGTGGCCACCCACATCAACCAGGGGCCGAGCCAAATCAGCACAGTACATTCAAGGAGTTTCTGGATATGAAGCCTCCAATCTTCAAGGTGGCTGAGGAACCACTGCAGGCTGATGAGTGGCTAAATACCATTGAGCAGAAATTTCATCTGCTGAGGGTCACAGAGCATCTGAAAGCTGAGTATGCTTCTCATCAATTGCAAGGACCAGTAGGGATCTGGTGGACACATTTCCTGTCGTCTTTGCCTGCTAATGCGCGAGTTACCTGGGAACAGTTCAAGCTAGCTTTTAGGGGACATCATATTACCCCGGGCCTGATGCGCATGAAAGCAGCCGAATTTATGAGGCTCACTCAAGGGACAAAGACTCTCACAGAATATATGCACGCATTCAACAACTTGTCCAGATATGCTCCAGGTTTTGTGGATACTGAGGAGAAAAAGATAGAGAGTTTCAAGCGAGGTTTGGGTACTAAACTGATGAAGACTATGGCAAATTCTAGGTGTGCCACGTACAATGAGTTTATTAGTGATGCCTTGACCCAAGAAAACCACAACAACATGCATGCAGTTGCTAAGGGTCGCAAGAGGGCATATGAGGCCGGTGCATCCGGATCTTTCCAGTCAAAAGCGCCTATCACAGCTAGGCCACAATTCCGTCCACATGCACCCAAGTTTAGGCCTCCACCACCTAAAGCTTAGAATAATAGGCCACAGAAACCATTCCGTAAGGCATTCACTATTGCCTTACCAAAAGGAAATGGCAGTCAGGACAGCTCCACCGGATTCAGAAGTAATCAACCCTGTTTCAACTGCAACCAACTGGGTCATTGGTCCAAGGAATGCCCCCACCCCAAGAAGAATGGCAACCCAAATCAGAACAATCAGAGGCAGGCGAATGCCAGGGCACGTCAGGGACACGTGCATTATACTGCTATGGAAGAAGTGCCTGCCGGAGAAGTTGTCACGGCTGGTATGTTTCTCGTCAACAAGCATCCTGCTGTTGTTTTATTTGATTCGGGAGCTTCTCATTCATTTATGAGTCAAGCATTTGCATCTAGACGTGATCAAGAAATAATTGAAGTAAGCAAAGGGGGTTATAACATAAGTTCAGTAGGGGGTACTGTTATTACCAAAAAGATAGTAAAAAATGTGCTCATCTCTATACAAGGGAGGGAGTACACAACAGATTTGATAATATTGCCCACGTTATCGATAAGTGTAATCTTAGGCATGAATTGGATGAAGGATCATGGTGTTCTTATTGACACTAGCACCCATACTATTATGTTGAGAGAACCCACGGGAGGGAATGCTTTTCTAGTACCACTCTCCCATGATTTCGAACCCCAACATTTAGCCTATGCTATCCAAACCACCACAATATGTGATATCCCCGTGGTTTGTGAGTTTTCAGATGTATTTCTAGAAGAATTATCCAGTCTACCACCGGATAGGGACGTGGAATTTAAGATTGAAGTAGTGCCAGGTACGGCACCCATATCCAGAAGGCCCTATAGAATGCCACCCAATGAGTTAGCGGAACTTAAGGTTCAATTGCAAGATCTATTGGACAAGGGTCTTATCCAACCTAGCTCATCTCCGTGGGGATGTCCAGCCTTGTTTGTGAAAAAGAAGGACAAGTCATTGAGAATGTGTGTAGATTATAGACCACTCAATGCTGTGACCATCAAGAATAAATATCCGTTGCCCCACATCGACATCTTGTTTGATCAGCTAGCGAAGGCAAAGGTATTCTCCAAAATTGACTTGAGATCAGGCTACCATCAAATAAAGATCAGACCGGAGGATATACCTAAAACTGCTTTCTCTACTAGGTACGGCTTATACGAGTATTTGGTTATGTCTTTCGGACTAACAAATGCTCCAGCCTACTTCATGTACCTGATGAACTCGGTATTCATGCCCGAACTTGACAAGTTTGTGGTCGTGTTTATCGATGATATATTAATTTATTCAGAAAATGAGTCAGACCATGAAGAGCATCTGAGGATTGTCCTATCCAGATTGAGGGAGCATAAGCTATATGCAAAATTTAGCAAGTGTGAATTTTGGTTGAGCAAAGTACCTTTCTTAGGTCACATTTTATCAAGAGATGGAATCTCTGTAGACCCAACAAAAGTACAAGAGGTCATGGATTGGAAAGCCCCAACTTCGGTTCATGGAGTTCGGAGTTTTCTAGGGTTAGCAGGATATTATCATCGTTTCATTCCAGATTTCTCAAAGATAGCTAAGCCTATGACCAGACTACTTCAGAAAGATGAGAAGTACAATTGGACACCAGAATGTGAAACAACTTTTCACACCCTCAGAACTTTGTTGACTACCGTACCTGTGCTGGCACAACCAGATATTGAAAAGCCTTTCGATGTATTTTGTGATGCATCAGGCATAGGTTTGGGATGTGTGCTTATGCAAGAAGGGAGAGTTATTGCGTATGCTTCTCGACAATTGAGAAAACAAGAAGTCAACTACCCTACACATGATTTGGAACTTGCAGCCGTTGTTCATGCATTAAAGATATGGAGACACTATTTGTTGGGCAATGTATGTCATATATATACTGACCACAAAAGTCTCAAGTACATCTTTACCCAACCAGAGCTGAACATGAGACAACGAAGATGGTTGGAATTGATTAAGGACTACAATTTAGAAGTGCATTACCATCCGGGTAAAGCAAATGTAGTAGCCAATGCACTTAGTCAAAAGTCCCATTGCAACACTATGGAAGCATTGTTGGAAGATGGATTCAACTTGTTACATCCTGCTGTACTACACAATATCACGATCAGTTGTTCACTTGAGAGCAAAATCATAGAGCTACAACAGACCGATGTAGGAATAAGTCACATCAAGAGAAAAATGCAAGAGCAAGAAACCAAACATTTTAGATTGGACGACAGAGGTGTATTATGGTTCGAAGACCGACTTGTGGTACCAAAAGACCGTGAGCTGAGGAATCAAATTTTAGATGAAGCTCACTCGTCCAAATTGTCTATCCATCCGGGTAGTAGTAAGATGTATCAAGATTTGAAAACCCGTTTTTGGTGGACTAAGATGAAGAAAGAGATCGCAGCCTATGTTGCTAGGTGTGATAACTGCAGTAGAGTAAAAGCTGTCCATATGAAAACTGCTAGATTACTTCAACCATTGCCTATTCCAGGATGGAAATGGGAGGAAATCAGCATGGACTTTATCACAGGCCTTCCAATGATGCCACAAGGTCATGATTCAATATGGGTTATTGTTGACCGTCTCACCAAGTCAGCACACTTTATACCCGTGAACACACGGTATATAGTTGGAAAATACGCTAAGATATATGTTTCCCAGATCGTGAGACTGCATGGAGTACCCAGGACTATAATCTCAGATCGAGGACCATAGTTCATAGCTTGTTTCTGGGAGCACTTACACCAGGCTTTGGGAACCAAGCTAATCAGAAGTTCAGCTTATCATCCACAAACTTCAGGACAGACAGAGCGAGTGAACCAAATCCTAGAAGATTTACTTAGAGCTTGTGTTATATCTTCAAAAGGTTCATGGGAGAAATGGTTACCTTTAGCTGAATTCTCCTATAACAATAGTTATCAAGTGAGTATCAAGATGGCTCCATTTGAAGCCTTGTATGGCAGAAAATGTAGAACTCCATTGAACTGGATTGAGCCCGGTGAAAGGAGATACTTTGGTATTGATTTTGTCAATGAAGCCGAAGAGCAAGTACGTATCATCCAACAATATATGAAGGCAGCTCAATCAAGGCAGAAGAGTTATGCCGACAGAAGAAGAAGACCACTGACTTTTGAAGTGGGTGACTATGTATACTTGAGAGTATCACCCATGAAAGGTGTGAAAAGATTTGGGATGAAAAAGAAGCTTTCACCAAGATATGTAGAGCCATACAAAATTTTGGAACGAAAAGGAAATGTTGCGTATAAGTTACAACTTCCACCAGAGATGAGTGCAATATTTGATGTGTTCCATGTTTCTCAGTTGAAGAAATATCTTCGAGTACCTGAAGAAGCTATTGCACCCACCAACGTGCAGCTTCAATCGGATTTGACCTATGAAGAAAAGCCAATTCGAGTATTAGAGGAGATGGAGAGAGTGACAAGGAGTAAGATTATTAAGTTCTATAAGGTGGTATGGAACAATCACAGTGAACAAGATGCTACGTGGGAGAGAGAAGATTATTTACGAGAAGTTTATCCCACCTTTTTCCAAGAATGGTAGGTCTTGCAAATCTCGGGACAAGATTTTTATAAGGGGGAGGGGCTGTAACACCTCGGGTGTTAGCCTTGCATAACTTGACTTGCATAGCATGAGCATGATCATAAAGCATTCATATATAAGCTTTGACACTTGAAACATTTGATTGAAACATATGCAACATTCTTATTATTTCATGTTCCCATGTGTATGTGCATATGATCATGAGTGTAAACATGTAGATGATTGTGTGACCTTGCAAATAGCTTAAACATGTTTAGAATATCATCATGAACAACTTTGGTATTTATGGCTAGGGCTAATTAGGTCATTATGTCATAGTTTAAGTATGTACCATCTTTTGAATGTAGCTTGTTTGACCAAGTTTGAACTAGGTGTTAGAGACCTTGCATGGAGGAGATCACTAAAGCAAAGTTATAGTATTTGACATAAGGAACAACTTTTATTTTTGGGTCATTGACTGATTTAACTTCTAACATGCTTGAATTGGTCTCACAAAAGTCAACAAAATCAATAATTCAACACTTAAGAAATTTTTGCTAAGTCCTGGTTCACTAACAGACTGACAACCGAACTTTGGAATAAAATAACTCGAGTTTGGTTGAGTGTTGGAGCATGATCCTTTAATAACAATTGGAGATGGTACTTAGGGCTACAATTTTCGTTTAAAAAGCATTCACTGAATCACCCTGTATCGACGACAAATTTAGCTCGAAATCACATTGTCAGGCTCGGTTTTGGCTTAACTGACGAACTGAAGGGAGAGCTTCAGTGGCCGACCGATTCAGGCCTTGGCCGCCGTGTGGACGCGGGGTTGGCCGCGCGTCGCCGGTGCCCTGCCCAGCGCGGCAGAGCCTGGCCAGTGAGCGCGTTTAAGTCGCCTGCGCTCGCCCGCACCCACCCGCACTCAGCCCAGCTCTCCAGTCGCCTCGCCTCAGCCCCATTTCCTCGCCTCAGCAGTAGTCGAGCTCTCGCAGCGCCGCCGTCGCCATAGCCAACGCCAGCTCGCCCTCGTCGCTTCTCCACCACTGCAAAACCTCCACCAGAGCTCCCGTGACTCACCGCCTCCACCCGCACTCGCTGACCGCACTTGGTAAGCGCCAGCGCCGTGCAGCGCCTTGCCGGAGCATCCCCGCCGCGCCCGTCACCGTGGCTGGGGCACCTCCCTCCACCATCGGCCGTGCAACCTTGTGCGATAGGTCCGCCTGAGCCCATGGAAGCTCGTCCGCGCCTTTTAGTGCTTCGCCGTGGTCTCCATCGGCATAGCGCCGTTGTCCGGCTCTGCCGTGCCGCCATGAATGCCGCCACCGTGTTTAGCTCCGACGATAGGCTCGGTCAAGTAGGTCAATAGGTCCGGGAGATAGTGGGGGTCATGTCGTGAAGACGTCACCGCCGGCGGACTCGCCGTCGACGAGCCGTGGCCGCGCGAGCTTGCTCAGCGCCGCTGGCTCTGTTTTGGTTTCACTGACAGGCGGGCCCTGCTGACCAGCGGGTCCCACCGGTCAGCGACTCCATGTATTAAAGCTAGTTCATTTTGAATGCAGATTTCATATGTTTTGTGAATTTTAGATCTCCAGTTTGGTAACTTCAAAAATTGTGCAATAAATTGTGTAGTGTTACTTAGGAAGTGTAGTATTTAGGAAAAATATGTTCTTGACATTTACAGTAGAAATTTTTGGAGATTTAAATAGAGATTTGAAATGTGCTTTTGAATGCATTCAAATTTGTTTATTTTATATCAAGAGTTCCTGTGCTCCAAAAATTATGAAATTTTTGCGGTAAGCTAGTCTTAGCATATATGAGCTTTGGTAAAAATTTGAAGATGAGTACATGTGTAGATTTGTAGTTATAGATTTTTCTTTTATAATTAGGAGATCCTTGTGTAAATTTTTATAAATTATTTAGGAATCCAATACTCATGAAATTTGTTGGAGGTTATCCTAGTAGTATATGGGTGCTAAGAAAAATAGGAAATCTGTTGCTTGACACTTTTCAATAGGGTTTTCTAATTATGCTATTTCAAGCCTTGCTGCCTTGTCATTTTTGTATAGGATGTTCTACTTGGCAAAATGGCATGAAACTTTTACAGTAGTCCTTTGAGAGCATTAGTAAGGCACTGTAAATTCTTGAGAATTTATGAAGTACATCTGGTATATGTTTATTATTTAACCTAAAAATCTAAGTAAAATAATAAAGGCATTTAAATAAATAGTTTGGGATTCACCATTATATTATCTTAAATGTATTTGGTATGCTTAAACTGTTGGTAGGTTTTATGTTGTCAAATTTTGACTGATTACATGAAGTAGAAGTATTGTTACTTTGTATTGCAAATTGAATAGTTTCCGGACAGATTCTGGAGTTTGATGAGTTGCATATTAAAAATGATGTGTACTGTAAAAATGGTTAATAACAAAGTTGTAGAGAATTTGATAAGCTTTCCAGAAAGTCCAGGATCACTGTATTTGGATTATAAGAACTCCAGTTATGAGTAAAGCTAGTAGCTGCTGTTTTATGGTATAATCGATGCATTGTGGAAGTAGATAATTAAATAATCGAGAAGAGATATGCACCTACTCAATAAACATGATGCACTTGTTAACACATATGCATTCGTAATACTTATGCCATATTCATGCATCTAGGATCGAAGGAAAAGATAACGTTGCTGGAATTCGAAGAAGCAGAGGAAGGGGACCAGCAGGAGAATCCGCAAGCCGCAGCTCCCGAAGGCGTGGAGCAGAATCCTGAAGAGCTTCCAGAGTGCCCAGACCACCGCCCTACTTCCTTTCTACGAGGCAAGCCCTGGAGCATTCTAAGTCTCCCAGTAATTTACAATGTTTAATTAAGTACTTATGATTGATGCATTAGGTTATAAGAGTTGAATGGAACCACTTGACACATATAAATTCCTTGTCCAGATATTAAACCTTTAACTGGTATAGGTCCAGGATCGAATATATACTTAGCCATGCTTAGACCGGTAGAAGTCGAGTGATGTCCTGTCACCTGCGAGATATAGGTGGATACCGGAGCACGGTTGGCTATATTTGCTATCGTGGAACAGAACCATGGGGTAAAAGAAAATCGAGACCGGACGGGAAGTTGATAGAGAAGCAACAAGACATGGAGGTCTTGGGTGTGGATCTATCCCCGTCTGTGTCGATTAAGGACCGTACCGTTGTTGGCGCTTCTGATAAGATTGAACGCATGCCTCTCACTTAGCTGGCCGGATAACTCGTTCCGACCGCGAAGCCAAGTAATTCAACTCAGGCCGGGACCCGTTCTGTTGTGCGCTCCTTCCGGGGAACGATCAGACTGAGCCCAAGGGCAGGCTAGGCCTGAACGTCCTGGCATCTGGTGTTCCAGATTGTGCGGCGCGGTATGGACCCGTGAAATGTGTACCTGAGTTGTACCAAAGGTGACCTAAGGCTATCGTGGCTGGTAGACCTGGGTTTGTGTTAGGAATAAATTCCCAGCTGGTTGAAATCGATTCGAATCGCCGTCTCTCCCGGATAGTGAGAAACTTGGCTAGTTCCAACATCGTAGTAACTGTGTTATGAAACATGATGGTTCGGATGAATATGGAATTACAATACCTGCTATGGTTACTATTGTATGCTTCTCAATTGATATACCACATGTTTGGCACAGGATAGTTGCATAATCCTTGGAGTCATTTTATTTCTGGTTCATGACGGGTAAGTCTAGCTGAGTACCTTCTCGTACTCAGGGTTTTATTTCCATTGTTGCAGATGGCACTGTGTATCATGGTTATTGCAAGAGTTGCTTCTATCCCGCTGTGGATGAGGAGTAAGCCTTGGGCAGGCTTCTTTATTAATTCCTATCCTTGCTTTTGTGGACCGTGATCCTACCTGGCACTGTATTAAACTATGTTGGAAATTTTATTTTCGAACTGATTTGCTTCCGCTTTATCTATCAAACTCGGTTTGTAATAACTTTTATTCGCACTCTGATGATGAAATGTATCTGTGAACTTTATGTAATATGTGGCATGTATGTTGAATCCTGTACGATCTTGGTTGTTGTAAATCGTTTATCGAGACCCGTCGTGGTACCATTGCGGGCTGCCATTGTACTTGTATTCTTATAAATTGGTCGGTTCTGCGACAAGGAGCACCAACGAAACAAGCCTAACAAAGGACATAGTGAAAAGATAGAATTCAATGAAAGAAGACTCAGGAGTGAAGGAATAGTACTCAACAACAAGCATATTCGGGAGAATATACCAACACAGTATAACCCATCAACAAAAGGCATTTACACTCAACCACCACCATACAACTACATCTGACAACAGCAGACTACCAGAGAATATGCCAAGACCTTGCATCCGAGTTCTTTCTGAACAAAACGACCCGGATATATGCTCAGGGGCTACAAAAGGAAAGGTATACAGTTCTTTCGAACAAATCAGAATCAAGACCCTCCAACTTTTTGTTCCAAATAGCAAGAGGCTCGAGGGCTACACTCAGTGAGTGCACTTTTTCTTCCAAAAAAAGCGCATGTCACTCAGAACACTTATTCAAGATAGATGACTTCAAGGCCACAAGATAAAAAGAACCCGAACATAGCTATATCCGAGCTCTTTTAGACAAAAAGAACCCGGACATAGCTAAATTAGAGCTCTTTTCAACAAAGAAATCGGGTATATGCTCGGGAGCCTTTCAACGAAGAATCAGGGAGATTTCAAGAAAAGACCCTCAAGTTCCTTATGCCAAACAGCAAGAGGCTCGTGGGCTACATCCAAATGGAGGTACTTTTTTCTTCAAAAAGGTACACACCACGCGAAGATCTCACGAAGCGCTGCACGGTTTCGCTCAAGAAAAGCACTCGGACGATGTTTGTTCCTACTCGACAAGACTTGAAGAAACAAGACGAGGCTTCAAGAACTCAACCATGAAGTGCTCGGGGACTTGTCGGTGCGGGAACCACGGGATACCCCACAAGGAAGGGAGAAGAACTAGCCTAACTAGGATTCTTCCCCTGTAATCTTAGTAGTGGTATTATTCTGTAATCCTACTAGGAACTCTTATTGTAAACCGACTAGAACTCTGGCCTCCTGACTATATAAAGGAGGGCAGGGCTCCTTGGATCAGGAGTTCAGACAACAATTGTACAACACAACACTTTACGATCAATCCAACGCAAAGGCTAACACCAACTGGATGTAGGGCTATTACTCAATTTACGACCGAGGGCCCGAACCAGGATAAATCAACTGTCTCTTGCGTTAACCGTCGAGTTCTGCATACGCTGAAGCCCGAACATACTGCCCCGGGGACCCCCATGGCAGGCTATCGGTGGTCAAACATCGATAGATCGATCATGGGTAATCCGAGTACATGATACATGGGTACAATACATCAGTAGTTCAAATGGAATATAAGACAACACAATAGAATTTCTACTACATGGCTACATTGATCATTAATAAAGCATGGAACTAACAGACGGCACAGTCAAAAACCCTCAGTCAGAAACATGCTGAGTAAGCAACTCGTCGTCCGAGTACCAATCCTCAACCACAACCCTATTGCTGTGGCTAGGCTTACTTGCATTGCTCTGACCTGCCTGTCGCCTGTAGTAAGCGGCCTCTGCTTCATCTGTGGCCGCTGCGGCCTGAGTGAAGAACGTGTCGTCATCCTCCTCCGCCTGTAAGCCCACCTCTGCTAGAGCGATGAGCTCGCTCAGTCTGCCAGTGTTGTCCTCATCCTCCTTCGCCTGTAAGCCCGCCTCTACTAGAGCGATGAGCTCGCTCAGTCTGCCAGTGTTGTCCTCATCCTCCTCCGCCTGCAAGCCCGCCTCTGCTACAACAATTAGCTCACTAAGTCTAGCAGTGCCGTCCTCATCCTCGCCCCCCTCATTAGATAACACAATCGGTGATTCAACGGTGCGACCAGCTCGCTTTCTATGCTCATCTAACTTCTTTTCCTCGTACCTTGCATGAGCCACCTCTGCAGCATGTTCCTCGCTGTATCCAATCTCTTCATATATAAAATGCAATCAGTTAGCAACGTGATTATATTACATTTACAATCAGGCAACGAAAATAGGCGTTCAAGCACTCACTGGCACATAATGCAGCAACATACTCGTTCAAGACCTACATCTGTACTCTTGTCTCCTCCCTTGCCTCCTTCCTTACCCTCTACTCCTCTAACGTCATCCATCTCTCTAATCCCCATTTGTTAAGTCCAACATCGACCGGGTTACAAATACCGCGCTGTCTAGCAAACTCACGCATATTTTCTTTGTGATGTTTAATGAATATGTTGATGTAGTCAGGTCCATATCCCCTCTTCCTTACAATTAGTTGCCTCTTCTTCAGTTCATCCAAGAACTTAGCTTGACCATCGTAGCGTTCTCACCTGCATTTCCTAGTGTTATGTTTAAAAGAAATATTATATCATATATGTCTTAGCAAAAGAAATAAAATACGATTTCATGTTTACCACAAAAATAACGAACCTCTTCGTACTCAACCATATGGCCGCAATAATGGCCTATTCCAAGCTTCGAAGGGACTAGACCATAGTTAGAATTAACACCACATTCGCACTTGACTGGTGGTGCTTTGTAAATTAACCTTTCTTTCTTCTTTTGTTTTGCTTTTGGAGGTTCTTCGGGCCATTTGTTCTTAGGACCATACAACCACTCCTTGAAACGACACTTTGCCATTGAATACACCTAAATAACGTGACATTAGTACATGACACATATAGCTCAACATTTCAGCACATACACTTTGCACTTACTTCATGCTTGTTTGGACACACAAACTCCAACGTATTGTCAGGGTTTATCACGGCTCGGTCTCCGCAATGGCACAGAGGAGGTTCCTCGAGTCGTCTAACTGCGGCTAAGTGCTTCTCCTTAGCCGTCATTGGAGGGGGGTTAGGGAGAGGTGGAACCCACCGCTCGAAGTGCTCTCATGGATGTCGCCCTCTCCACCAATCATCGAAAAGGAGGTACCTGGGGTCAAACTTGTCTGCACCGTTGATCCACTGAAAGAAAAAGCACCTCTCATGGGCCTACACAACAAAAACTCAACAAAATATTAATAACCTAGTAATACAAATGAAGAAGAAAAATATACGGAAACAATTACTTACATTAAAACGACTGCACATGTAGAAGCAACGAGCCGCTGTGTCCGGATGTCTCGATTGAAACACGTCGGCCGAACGACCACAGTCACAATTAGGGACAGGGAGTTCAGGAGGGACGGGGGCATCTTTGCTAGACTCGTCGGGGGTATATTTCTTTAGGACGACCCCATTTTTGCCACAACTGCTCCAGAAACATGTCTTCCATCTAATAAAACGGTTCAAATTAACCACCAATCAAAACAACACAAATTAATGTAGAATGTAATCATTTGCAATGCAACTAAAATATTATAAACAACAATTATAGCAACAAAAATATACATGGCAAACATACTTCTAACTAAATAATTAACCTTAACATTGACAAAATCATACTAATATCTTCACCATAGTTCCCAAATATAATTTTCCTACTAACCTTAACTCCCATTCATAATATTCTATCCACCATTCAAACGAAAATAAATTATGCGTCATTACCTTAAACTAGGACGAGGAGGGAGGGAGGCGGCAATGGAGGGTCGGGCTGCCGCCGTTCGTGGTGCGGCGGCCGGCGTGCTTGGCGACGGGCGGGAGCGGGAGCCACGCCTAGGCCGCTTTGCTGCTCGGGCAGCGACGCGGGCCACGGCGGAGGTTATACCCGGCTCTGCCGTACCATGAATCAGGGCACGGCACTGCCGCGCCAAGATCGGTGGCGCGACAGAGCCCTACCACGTCAGCGGCCAGCGCTTCTAGTCGCCGCCACGTCAGCCCTCTGCCGCGTCACCATGCATGACGCGGCACAGGCATTTGGCCGCGCCAGGGCAATAGGCGCGGCCAAAAGTGTTAGTTTTAAAAAAAACCCGAGAGTATTAGATTTAAAATTAAGTTCAAAAAAGTGTTAAAATTAAAAAAATTCCCATATGCAGGGGCGGATCCATAGTCATGGTAGGGGATGCGGCCGCACCCACGAAAAATCAGAAAAACAATAATTATGTTCAATTTTTCACAATATATGCACCAACGCTATAAAATTCTATGCACCCACGAGGCTAGCGCACCTCCTTGATTTTGCTCTAGCTCTGCCACTGCCCGTATAAATGGGCGGTGATGATGGCTTTATACTTGGTTGGGTTTTTTTTCTGGGAGTAGTAGGTTGCGCTGTTAGCCTCTGAGGCGAGCTAAGTGCTGTTGGTCTGGTAGTTCTTGTCTAGCTGGTCGAATGCTTCTGCTCTCTTTCTTACTCTTCATGTTGTAAACATCTGTATTTCCGTTATGCATTAATGAAAACGGGGGTTCCTCTTGTGGAAAAAAATGTCTTCACACATGCAAAAATATGCATAAATTGTAAATATTTCTTGTTACTTTCACGTCTAGGCCATGTTTAGGTGCCACCAAAATTCCAAGTTTTTTCACTCTCTCTCCATCACATCAATTTTTAGCCGCTTGCATGGCGTATTAAATGTAGGTAAAAAAAATAACTAATTACACAGTTTAGTTGGAAATCACGAGATGAATCTTTTGAGCCTAATTGGTCCACGATTGGACAATATTTGTCAAATAAGACGAAAGTGGTACTATTCATCGGTTTGAAATTTTTTCAGCATCGGCCCTAGTTGTCGTTTGGCTCAAAACCCGTGCTTAGGTGTTTGGAGGAGGCAACAAATATCTGCTTGCTCAGTTAAGCTTGTTTCTTGCACTGGCAAGAAAATCTGTCGTCAGCATCAGCGCAGAGGCCCTAGAGTACGTCAACTACGGCAAAATTCCCACGCGCAAGTAAAAGCAAGGTCTTCCCGTTATTGCAAAGCTAGCTGCTCCAGTTGCAGTCTTGCAGCACCGGCTACTATCCTATCCATGCAGCACGTTCTGGCTCCTTGCCACTAATAAGCCCTTGTTTAGTTCGCGAAATTTGGAATTTGAGGTTATTGTAGCATCTTCGTTTTTATTTGGCAAATAGTGTCCAAATATTGACTAATTAGGCTTAAAACGTTCGTCTCGCAATTTTCCACCAAACTGTGCAATTAGTTTTTCTTTTCGTCTACATTTAATGCTCCATACACGGGCCGCAAACATTCGATGTAACAGGTACTGTAGCAACTTTTTGGATTTTGGGGTCCAACTAAACAAGGGCTAAGTAGTAATCAAAACAACCAGCCAGGGAAAGCAATGGGACTTGGGTGTTTGGTAGTCGTTGTCTCATCGAATGTTTGGATACATGTATGGAGTATTAAATATAGACTAATTATGAAACTAATTACATAATTTGCGACTAATTTGCGAGATGAATCTTTTGAGCCTAATTAGTCCATGATTTGACAATGTTTTGCTACCGTAAATATGTGCTAATGACGGATTAATTAGGCTTAAAAAATTTGTCTCGTGGAGTACTGACAAATTATGTAATTTATTTTTTTATTAGTATCCGAACACCCTATGCAACATCCTCCCGACACACCTCCTAAATTTTAGTAGCTGGATCCAAACACCCCTTTAACTAATAGATCAGCAAATAATCCAGCAAATAAAATGCTCTACTAGCTAGTACTAATGGATTCCTCATGTTCAACCTATTTGCTGGTTGGTTTCTGGACTGATAAGCCCGACTGGTACTGGTTTGTTGTTAGAGAAAAATATTGTACCATGACTGATAAGTCCCAGCTAAACCAGCAAACGAACATGCTGGTTAGCTGATTTCCCTTTATCAAGGACTAACTGTTAGTACTAATAATGGATTCAAGCAAGGTCTAAGTCTACTACAACTAGAGTAGTACAAGACTACACTTATATCCATTTGTATTTCTAGCGTTGATGCTTGATGTCAATTTGTATAGCCTGGGTTTCAATACCTCGGGTGCGCGTAATGTGCGAAATACAAATTCAATACCTGGGTTACAAGCAGCTCTGCTTGGCCATGAACTGCTCCAATGCTCCTCCTCCCAGAACTTACAAGCAACTCATCTAAATAATTAAATATTTTCTTTAATTATTCTCCACCTGGA
The DNA here is from genome assembly GCF_019320115.1 of Miscanthus floridulus. NCBI lineage: Eukaryota > Viridiplantae > Streptophyta > Magnoliopsida > Poales > Poaceae > Miscanthus > Miscanthus floridulus. The sequence continues at coordinate 28,930,194 of NC_089597.1, read as the reverse complement.
TCACGCATGGGCTTGGCCCGTCCGAAGGAAGCCCGTGTCCAGTCCAAACTCCACCTTTCTTTTCCCGTCGCACTGGACCGTACCGCGCGCCGCACAAGGGCAGCGTCATCCTCGCCGGTTGCGCCGGGGAGGAGCCGTGTCATCTCGGCGTCGGGGCCGTGGAGGAGGATGGCACGGGCCTCGGCGACACGCGTGAGAGGAGCGGCATCGTCTCGCCGTCGGAACCATAGATAGATCAAGGTGGCACGGCCTCGGCGACGTCACGTACAACACCCTCTTTCTAGCTACTGCCTGCCGCAGGGTAGGCTGCAGGATGCGCTGGTGTTGGATGTGTAATGCCGCACATGCTGCCTGATTTTGGCAGGCACACCATCGTGATGGATGAGCTATCCAAGGCCTGGAGGCTGAAGAACGATGCTCGCTGGATGTATGATAGGATGGTGCAAACCACGGCGAACCTAGTGCAGACAAAAGTTAGCCTTCATCGGTAGCAAACAAAAGTTTCCGGTTTTGGAAAAGGAATTAGGGCGTGTTTGGTTACATCCCTGGGCTAAAATTGCCTGGCTGCACAGGTTCCTCCTGGATCTTGCCTGCATGACGTTTGGTTACTGCCCTGGAAAGGTGCTTGAACCAAGCAAGAGCTACCACGAAAACGTATGCCTGGCTCTAGTGCGCTGCTTGCCTGGGCTAATGGCCATGATGACACGCTAAGCAATATGTATAGCGGTTGCAAGTCTTTCTAAAGTTTCTCCATTCACGTCAAATCAAGTAAATGACCACTCATAATTAGAAGGTTAAATGTGTTTCTATTTTATTTCTCTCATTAGTTTAATTTAAGTACACTTGTACAACGTACTATTATTATTATTATAAATATTTATTTTTTGATATATAGATATTTACTTTTAAATCTTATAAGGTGAGAAAAAAACATAAATAGTTAGTGTTCAACTAATCATACACCACAATATTAAACAAATTAATGTTATATTTGTATCTACATCATTGTTTTCAGGCACGGTTTCCAACCAAACAAACTATCACCTATTTGCCACACCGGCATATTCTATTAAATTTCCAGGCAAAGTTGTTGTGGCTTCGCCAAGCGTTGACACAGAAACGGTGCGCAACTCCAGGCACCGCTCTCCACATCCAAGCAGGAAGCGCTCCAGCTGCTCTTCGGAGGCGACTTCGACCCGGTGGCCATAAATTCGGACATGATCGGGGTGGACGGGGATGAGGCCTAGTGCCCCCCGGGTGCCTGTCTGTCCATGTCGCTCTTTAGTCCCCAATGACATCAACAAACAGCTGTTTCGTGTGGAACGTGCGTGGGTTGAATGGACGCGCGCGTCGCAACGTCGTGAGGGAGTTCCTGGTCCAGCACCGGGCCTCGGTCGTTTGCTTGCAAGAGACTAAGCTCTCTGCAGTCTGTAATGTTTTAGCTAATGAAATCCTAGGTAGCATGTTTGACTACGTCTTTGTCCCCGCTGTAAATGTATCCGGTGGTATTCTCCTCGGTTGGCACAGGGAGCTCTGGACTGCCTCTCAGGTCATCTAGGGGCGTTTCTCCTTGACGGCCAAGCTCGCCGGGCCAAGATCCCAGAACCCCTGGTGGATCACCGTCGTTTAAGGCCCACAGCATGATCAAGAAAAGGTCGAGTTCCTCGCGGAGCTGCTGCAGTTCAGGGAGGCCAATGATGGGCCGGGCTTGGCTTCTGTGCGATCGGCTAGACCGTCGGGCCATGCGAAGGTTTCGTTCGTTCATCAGTCGTGCGCGTCTCCAGGAGGTTGAACTGGTTGGAAGACGATTCAAGCGGTCCAGTGAGGGGGACAGGCCGACTCTTGAACGCCTGGACCGCGTGCTTGCCTCCGTGGAATGGTTCGACTTCTACCCAAACCACTACGAAGATTCAGGTTCGAGTCGTTCTGGGCGAAGATGCCAGGCTTCCTGGACGTGGTTGCCCAAGCCTGGTCGCTACCGCCCGGTGATGTAGACCCGTTCACTGGACTGCAAACTTCGCAGCGTCGCCAAGGCCCTTCAGGTCGTGCTGCGCTTTGATGAGGCTCAAGAGTGCAGGGACTTGACTGCACAGGAGGTAGAGCTACGAAGAACCCTGAAACTGAGAATCCTGGGTTTGGCCTCCCTGGCGAGAACTATTGCTAGGCAGCGCTCACGGCTGCTGTTGTTCCTTGCTGAAGGGGACGCCAATACAAAGTTCTTCCACCTGCAGGCTTGTCACAGAGGCCGGAAGAACAGGATCTAGTCGCTTTGGGTTGAGGGGAGCGAGTTGGTCAGAGAGGATCACATGACGTAAGCGCTTTATGAGCACTACAACTCCATCCTTGGCTCCTCTTTTGAGCGCACCAGACGTATACACCTCAACACCACCATCGGCCTGCCGTCGCTCGACCTTAGTGACCTCGAGGTCCTTTTCACCAAAGAGGAGGTCCGCGCGGTGGTCATGGACTTGCCAAACGACAAAGCGCCGGGTCCCGATGGATTCACGGGCCTGTTCTACAAGAGGGCCTGGGACATCATCAAGGCAAACGTCATGAACGCTTTCTATGCGTTATGGGCACAAGACGGGAGGAGCTTCTCTCACCTGAACGACGCCTACATGGTCCTACTCAGGAAGAAGGCACAGCCTGCAGAAATCCGTGATTACCGCCCGATCAGCCTGATTCATAGTATCAGCAAGTTGATCACCAAGTGCTTGGCAAACCATTTGTCAACAAAGCTCGACGCACTGGTCAGCCGCAACCAGAGCGCGTTCATCAAGGGGCGCTGCATCCAGGATAACTTTCGTGCTGTGCGTCTATCGCGCAAGGCGCTACACGCCAATATAATCGCATGCCGTGCGTGCTGCTCAAAATTGACATCTCCAAGGCCTTCGACACCGTGTCTTGGACGTTCCTACTTGAGGTGCTCCAGCATATGGGCTTTGGTCGCCGTTGGAGGAACTGGCTATCGGTCATCCACACCATCCGTTGGCTAGACAGCGAGGGCCTCCTTACCTAGCTCGGGACAGCGTCGATCACCCAAAGGACCAGCATCTACGTCGATGACTTGATCCTCTTTGTGGCTCCTGTGGAGAGTGATCTCGTCGCACTGAAGACGGTGCTCCAGATCTTTGGCCTTGCGTCGGGCCTCTTTGCCAACCTCCACAAGAGTGTGGCGACGCCGTTGCACTGCACTGAGGCCGACATTCAACGGGTACAGGGCGCCCTCTCTTGCAGGATTGAGGGCTTCCAAGGCCGTTACCTGGGGATCCCTTTGTCCATCTTCCGCTTGAAAAAGGGAGATGAGCAGGCGATCATCGAATCGATTGCCGCTCGTATCCCACGGTGGAAGGGGAACATGCTCAACGTTGCCGGCAGGACGACGCTCATCAAGGTTACGCTTTCGGCCATCCCAGTCCACACGTCCATCGCACTTTGCCTCTCTTCCTGGGCGATCGATTGCATCGACAAGCTGCGGAGAGCGTTCATGTGGGTGGGCGCAGACTCAGTTTCTGGGGGGCGTTGTGGTCTGTAGGCCGCGCGACCTAGGTGGCCTCGGCATAGCGGACGTTCGCCGCGCCGGTGTGGCGCTCCAGGTTCGGTGGCCATGGCTCCGTCGCGTCGATTCTGAGCATTCTTGGGGGTCCCTTCCAGAACGCGAGGAACGCATGGTCGCAGCGGTCTTCGAAGCGACCACGATCTCTGTCTTGGGGAACGGCGAGTCCACACTCTTCTTGCTGGACAACTGGCTCCAGGGGTCCAGCGTGCGACGCATCGCGCCGGCTCGCGGCGGTGCCAAAGAGAAGATGTCAAACCTCCGTCGCTGAGGCGCTCCATGGAAGGGCCTGAGTGCAGCACATCACTGGGCCAAGGACCATGAGGCTCACCACTGAATTCATCATCCTATGGAACATGGTGGAGCAGGTGCAGTTGTCGCCCGGCGTGCCTGACACGTTCAGCTGGCGGCTCACAGCGGTCAGACAGTACTCCGCGTCGTCAGCCTATGTGAAAGCTCTAGTTTGGTTTTGGTGAATTGATAAAACCCTAAGTGCTAACCTAGTTTATCAAATGATTATCAGATAGGTAGCACACTCCAAGTGGTGAAGCAAATGAAGATCATGACATGACAATGACAATGCCATGGTGATGATCGGGTGCTTGGACTTGAAAAGAAGAAAGAGAAAAATAAAAGGCTCAAGGCAAAGGTATAAATGATAGGAGCCATTTTGTTTTGGGGATCAAGACACTTAGCGAGTGTGATCACATTTAGGATTGATAGCCGTACTATTAAGAGGAGTGAAACTCGTATCGAAATGTGGTTATCAAAGTGCCACTAGATGCTCTAACTCATTGCATATGCATTTAGGATCTAATGGAATGCTAACACCCTTGAAAATGTTTGTGAAAATATGCTAACACATGTACACAAGGTGATACACTTGGTGGTTGGCACATTTGAGCAAGGGTGAAGAAGATAGAGTGGAAAAGGGGTTAGTCACGCTGGTCACGCAGTGATCGGACGCTGGTCTCGGATGGACCGGCACGTCCGGTCAGTTGCTGCTCAAGACGCGTAGCGTCGGTCTTCGACCGGACGCTGGCGTTAATGTGACCGGACGCTGGATGCCAGCGTCCGATCGCACTGACGTGGCAGCACACTGAGAGGAGGTGTGTGACCGGACGCTGTGTGCGTCCGGTCGGGCTTGATCGGACACGTCCGGTCATGCATGGAAGCTTACTGGAAACGACCGAATGATGAGGTCCCGCGTCTGGTCGTAATCCAACTGACGCGTCCGGTCACAGCTTGAACCTTACTGGAAACGGCCGGACGCTGGTGCTGGAGCGCCCAGTCAGTTTGAGCAGCGCGTCCGGTCAACACTTGATCGTTGAGATCGGATGAACAACGTTTGAAGCCGATGACACGTGGCGAGCATCGGACGACCGGACGCTGGGGTCCTACGTCCGATCGATCTGACCGGAGCATCCGGTCACCCCGAGTAGTGCCCAGTGAAGGGGTACAACGACTCTATTTCATGGGGGCTTCTATTTAAGCCCCATGGCCGGCTCAAGCTCACTCTCTTGGCCATTTGCATTGATATAGCAACCTTGTGAGCTTAGCCAAAGCCCTCCCACTCATCTCCATCATTGATTCATCATCTTTGTGAGATTGGGAGTGAATCCAAGTGCATTGTTTGAGTGTTTGCATCTAGGGGCACTTGTTGCATTGATATAGCAACCTTGTGAGCTTAGCCAAAGCCCTCCCACTCATCTCCATCATTGATTCATCGTCTTTGTGAGATTGGGAGTGAATCCAAATGCATTGTTTGAGTGTTTGCATCTAGGGGCACTTGATGTTCGTGTTTTGCTGCGGGATTCGCTTGTTACTCTTGGTGGTTGCCACCACCTAGATGGCTTGGAGCAGCGAGGATCGTCGAGCGGAGGTTGGTGATTGTCTCCGGCTCCGATCGTGGTGATTGTGAGGGGTTCTTTACCTTTCCTTGGCGGAGAGCCAAAAGGTACTCTAGTAAATTGCTCGTGGCTTGTGTGATCCTCATCTTGTGTTGGTTTTGCGGCACCCTATTGAGGGTTCGACGTGTGATGCCAATAAGCGCGTGAACCTCCAAGTGAGTGAATCGCCACAACGAGGACTAGCTTGCCTGACAAGCAAGTGAACCTCGGTAAAAAAATCATTGTGTCATCCTTTGATTTCGAGGTGATTGGTCTTCATCGATACTCATTCTTGTGATTGATTGGTTCACTCCTCAACACGGCGGTATAACTATCTTGCTCTCTCTTTACATTACCGCAAACTAGTTATCAAACTCTTTAGTGTAGCTAGTTAGTGAGAGCTTGTTAGTTTGGTTAGTGTGTCTCTTTAGTTAGCATTTGAGAGCACACTAACTTAGTGTAGTGCCATAGTCATTGTGTGATTAGAAACTACATAAACTAGAATTGTGGTAGGTGGCTTGCATTTTTAATAGGCTAGCGCAACACTTGCTTCGCCTCATAATTGTCTAACCGGTTTCTTAATTGTTGTTGTAGATTTTTTATTAGGCTATTCACCCCCCTCTAGCCATTAGGACCATTCAAGTGGTATCGGAGCCGAGGTCACTGTGATTTGAGGTTTAACAACCTTCGGTGTAGAAATAGCTTAAATCAACAACACAAAGAAGCCACCCCAATTTGATGGCTTCAACTATCCCTATTGGAAGGCTAAGATGACAACATATATCAAGTCAATCAATAGGAAGGTTTGGAAGGTGGTGGATACCAAGATTGAGATTGAGGATGAAGATGCTCCCACCGTCGCCTGAAGAGATGCTACTCCAAAATAATGACATTGCTCTTAGTGCCATCCATGATGCTTTGGATGAAAGAACATTTGAGTCAAATCAAGAATATTGAGAGAGTCCATGAGGCATGGAAGAAATTGGAGGAATCATTTGAGGGCACTCAAGCCATGAAGGGTGCAAAGGCATACATTCTCAAAGAGAAGTTTGCAAGCTTCAAGATGAAGGAGGATGAGAGTAGTGCCAGGAGATGTTTCATAGGCTTCAAGTGCTTGTCAATGATCTCAAAGCACTTGAAGAAGAGGTGAAGGACAAGGACTTCTCCCACAAGTTCTTGAGATGCTTACCTTCAAGATTTGGCACATTGGTCACTATTCTAGTGAAGAGTGGTTTGGACACCATGACACCAAACCAAGTGTTGGGAGATATTATGACCGATGATACATATAGAGATGATGAAGAGAAGGAAGAAAAGAAGGAGAAGAAAGATGAGAAGAAGGATGAGAAGAAGAAAAGCGTGGCATTCAAGGCCACATCATCCAAGGACAAGGCAAAGCAAGATACTTCAAGTGAAGATGATGGTTCATGGGATGATGATGACGGATGAGAGGATGGCTCTCTTTATCAAGAGATTTGATAAGTTCATGATGAAGAAGGGCTACCGAGCTAGAAGAAAGAAATCTTCATCCAAGAACAAGGAAGTGTCAAGAAGGTGCTTCAATTGTGGAAGCAAAGATCATCTTATTGCTCAATGTCCATACAATAGTGACAAAGATGATGATAAGAAGAACAAGAAGAAGGAGAAGAAGGAAAAGAAAGAGAAGAAGGACAAGATGACCTTCAAGAAGAAGAAGGGTGGTTCATATGTGGTCACTTGGGATAGTGATGCTTCCTCAAGTGATGATGATGATAGTGATGATGACAAGACCACCAAAACGAAGGTGCTTGCAAGCATTGCTATCAATGAGAAGCCTTCTCTCTTCGACACTACATCATGGTTCATGGCTAAGGCCACTAAGGTACAAATTTGTGATGATGGAAGTGATGATGAATATGATAATGAAAATGATAGTAATAGTGATGATGATGAACCTACTAAGGATGAATTATTTGACATGCTAGAAGATGCCAAAGAACACTTTGACATTAAGAGAAGGGAATACAAGAGCTTGAATAAGGAGGTAAAAGCCCTTAAGCAAGCTCTTGATGAGCTCAAAGCAACTCATGAGAGGTTAGAGGAAGCCCATGAGAAGTTTGGCAAGGCTCACAAGAAGCTTGAAAAAGTTTATTCCTCTTTGCTTAATGAACAAGATAAAAAGAAGCATGTTGAAACTTGCAATGTAGGTTTAACTTGTGATCTAATTGATGAATCATTATCTATGCCTATCATTATTGCTCCCACTAACCCTTCTTCTAGTATTTCCACTTCCACCTCATCTAGTAGTGAAGGTTTTATTTGTGATACCTCACTAATGGTTGAGAATGAGAACCTCAAGAAGGGGGTCAATAAGCTCACTCACACCTTATCTAAGGCCTATGGTGGTGAGGACCACTTGCTTATGTACTTGGGTAGTCAAAGAGCTTCTCTCTACAAAGAGAGATTGGGCTATATCCCCAAGAAAGGCAAGGCGGCATTTGCTCCTCACAAGACTAGTTTTGTGAAGAACAATGGTCTGTTTTGCACTAGTTACAAGCAAGTTAGGTCATAAAGAGCATGAATGCACCAACAAGAGCAAAAATGCTAATGTATCCTCTATTAAGCTTGATTCTTTTTATATGCTTACCAAGGGTGCAAATGGTGTAAATGCTAAGTTCATTGGTAAACCATGGATGGGCTCAAAGAAGAAAGCCATTTGGGTGCCAAAGAGCTTGGTCACTAACCTTCAAGGACCCAAGCAAGTTTGGGTACCTAAAAAGAATTGATCTTCTTTTGTAGGTCAATTACAAAGCCAGAGGAAGGCATTGGGTTCTTGATAGTGGGTGCACTCAACACATGACCGGTGATGCAAGAATGTTCAACTCAATCAACACCAATAACAATGATGGTTATGATAGTATCACATTTGGTGACAATCATAAAGGCAAGGTCAAGGGGCTTGGTAAGATTGCAATATCCAATGACATGAGCATTTCCAATGTATTGCTAGTAGAGAGCTTGAACTTCAATTTGCTATCTGTGGCTCAATTATGTGATCTTGGATTCAAATGCATATTTGGGGTAGATGATGTAGAGATCATAAGTGTAGATGACTCTAATTTGATCTTCAAAACTTTAGATATGAGAATCTATACTTGGTTGATTTCAATGCTAGTGAAGCTAAATTATCTACATGCTTGTTCACTAAGTCTAGCATGGGTTGGTTATCGCATAGAAGGCTTGGTCATGTTGGAATAAAACAATTGAATAGATTGGTTAATCATGACTTGGTTAGAAGCTTGAAAGATGTTGTGTTTGAAAAGGATAAGCTTTGTAGCTCTTGTCAAGCCGGCAAACAAGTTGGAAACACCCATCCTAAGAAAAGCATGATGAGCACTAGTAAAGCATTTGAGTTATTACACATGGATTTATTTGGGCCAACACAATACACTAGCATTGGTGGTAACAAATATGGCTTTGTGATAGTGGATGATTACACTAGATACATATGGGTATTCTTTCTAGATAATAAAAGTGATGTGTTTGCAACATTCAAATCATTTGTCAAGGGCATTCATAATGAGTTTGAAACAACTATCAAGAGAGTGAGAAGTGATAATGGTAGCGAGTTCAAGAATACTAGAATTGATGAGTTGTGTGATGAATTTAGAATTAGACATCAATTCTTGGCCAAATACACTCCACAATCAAATGGCCTTGTTGTGAGGAAGAATAGAACACTCATTGATATGGCAAGGTCTATGCTTAGTGAATACAATGTGAGTCAATCCTTTTGAGCCGAAGCTATCAACACGGCTTGCTATTGTAGCAATCATCTCTATTGTCACTCATTAAAAGAGAAGACACCATATGAGCTCTTGAATGGTAGAAAGCCCAACATTGTATATTTTTGGGTTTTTTGTTGTAAATGCTATATCTTGAAGAAAGGCACTAGATTAGTCAAGTTTGACAAGAAATGTGATGACGGATTTATACTTGGATACTCCACTATAAGCAAAGCATATAGAGTTTGGAATTTGAATAGTGATACTCTTGAGGAAGTTCATGATGTTGAATTTGATGAAACCAAGGGTTCACAAGTAGAGAATGAGAACTTGGAAGATGTTAGAGGCATTCAACTTTCAAATGCCATGAAGAACATGGATGTTGGTGAATTGAGGCCTAGGGAAGTGAATGATGATGAAGATGATCAAGTGCAAGTGCTCTCCAACTCAAATGTGCAAGATGATACAAATCAAGCTAGTGCAAGTGGCTCTCATGATAATGAACAAGATCAAGTGGCTAGTACATCATCTCAACCTAATGATCAAGCAAGTGCAAGCAATCAAGTTCTAATCCTTCAACCAACCAATGTTGCAAGGGATCATCCGTTGGACACTATCATTGGTGATATTTCAAGAGGTGTGCAAACTAGATCAAGATTGGCTTCATTTTATGAGCACTTCTCATTTGTGTCATCCATTGAACCAAAGAAGATAGATGAAGCATTGAAGGATGTTGATTAGATGAATGCTATGCATGAAGAGTTGAATAACTTCACAAGAAATCAAGTATGTGAGTTAGTAGAGAGACCAAAGGGACACAATGTGATTGGAACCAAATGGGTCTTTAGAAACAAGCAAGATCAAGATGGGATAGTAGTAAGGAACAAAGCAAGATTGGTAGCACAAGGCTATACACAAATTGAAGATCTTGACTTTGGAGAAACATATGTCCCGGTTGCGATATTGGAAGCAATTAGAATCTTGCTAGCCTATGCTTATGCCCACAACATCAAGCTCTATCAAATGGATGTCAAGAGTGCTTTTCTCAATGGTTATATCAATGAAGAAGTGTATGTTGAGAAACCCCCCGGATTTGAAGATGACAAGAAGCCCGACCATGTATACAAGTTGAGGAAGGCATTGTATCGCTTGAAGCAAGCACCTAGAGCATGGTATGAGAGATTGAGGGACTTCCTACTCTCTAAAGGGTTCATAATGGGTAAGGTTGACACCACTCTTTTCATCAAGAAGATTGGAAAAGATTTGTTTGTATTGCAAATCTATGTTGATGACATCATATTTGGATCGACCAATCAAGATTTTTGTGATGAGTTTGGAAAGACGATGGCTAATGAGTTTGAGATGTCCATGATTGGAGAGTTGAGTTACTTCCTTGGCCTTCAAATCAAGCAATTGAAGACTGTTACATTTATAAGTCAAGGCAAGTATATCAAGGACATGATCAAGAAGTTCAACATGAGTGATAGCAAAACCATTAGCACACCAATGGGAACAAATGACAACTTGATAGTGATACAAGTGAAAATATGGTGGATCAAAAGTTATATCGGTCTATGATTGGAAGGCTACTCTATGTAACCACATCAAGGCCAGATGTCATGTTTAGTGTATGCATGTGTGCAAGATTTCAAGCCTCACCAAGAGAAAGTCATTTGAAGGCTACCAAGGGAATATTGAGGTACTTGAAGCATACACAAAATATTGGTTTGTGGTATCCCAAAGGAGCAAAGTTTGAGCTAGTTGGTTACTCTGACTCGGATTATGCGGGATGAAAGGTTGAAAGGAAGAGCACCTTAGTCACATATCAATTGTTGGGAAGATCATTTGTTTCATGGTCATCAAAGAAGTAAAATAGTGTTGCATTATCAACCGCCGAAGCCAAATACATATCCGCCGGTAGTTGTTGTGCACAATTACTTTGGATGAAGGCCACTTTGAGTGATTTTGGAATCAAGTTCGAGAAAGTGCCATTGCTATGTGACAATGAGAGTGAAATCAAGTTGACCAACAATCCGGTTCAACATGCAAGAACAAAGCATATTGATGTCTGCCACCATTTCATAAGAGATCACCAACAAAAAGAGGATATTTGCATTGAGAGTGTAGGCACCTGAAGATCAACTTGCCGATATATTCACCAAGCCATTGGATGAGAAAAGGTTTTGCAAGCTAAGAAATGAGTTGAACATATTTGATTTCTCAAATATGTGTTGATGTACCCCCACTTATATGACATGACTCTCCTTCAAGCAATCCAAGGTAAAAGTTGATTGGCATGGCATACATCCTTGCTAAGGACATGCTTAGTGCATCTAGACATTTTTCACATTTAATAGGCTGATTCATGAAAATCAAATGAATTTGATGATTATATGGTACCACTATTGCTTCTATGCTTACTTTGATCTAGTGGTAGCATATAACATGTTTGTGGGTTTGTAAACCTAGTGTTTAATCTAGACAATGAGCTCTAAGTGTTTAACTCAACATGGTACAAGATAACCCTTATTTGGAGGTGTGAAGAAGCTTGTCCTTAGATCAAACCGAGTTAAATATCTTTGGTAAATGATCTAGATTAAACCAAATTTGGGAAAATGATCATCACCCCATTGATTGACATTGATAATCCTACCCTATCTATAACTTAAGCCTTTGTGGTCATTGATGACAAAGGGGGAGAAAAACAAAGATATTAGTAATATTGAGAAATAGTGTACAAAGATAGTGAAAGACAACAAAAGGAGAATTTTGACATAGGGAAGAGATATGACAAAGGAAGGGGGTCAATTAAAATTTTAAGCACACAAGTAGGGAGAGCAAGCTCATAAACTTGTATAGGTGCATTTTGAGTGTGCATTTCATATGTTTGCTTGCATGGCACAAGTTTGAAATTTCAATATCCATGTTTGTATGGTGTATGCTAGTTGTAGGTTTGGATGATGAAATGAAAAACTAGCATGCATAGGTTATATAGTGATTTCATTTCCAAGTGGTATAAAGCTAACCATGGTGCTAAGGATGGTATATTGGTTCACTCCGATTGGTATCACGCTTCAAAGGTCCATCTTTTATATCTTAGCATCATTTGGTAGACATTGTCTCCTATACTTCCTATTTAAGCATATGTGCAAGCTATAATCTAAACTCTTAGCACATATGTAGGGGGAGCAATTGCTACCATTTGGGGTTCATAAAACTTGTCCATATCCTTTCACACATAGTAAAATATGCTTGGACAAGCAACATGGATTCAATTGAATTTCAATTCATATCTTTGTGAAAGGGTTGTCATCAATAATCAAAAAGGGGGAGATTGAAAGCTCTAGTTTGGTTTTGGTGAATTGATGAAACCCTAAGTGCTAACCTAGTTTATCAAGTGATCATGAGATAGGTAGCACACTCCAAGTGGTGAAGCAAATGAAGATCATGACATGACAATGACAATGCCATGGTGATGATCGGGTGCTTGGACTTGAAAAGAAGAAAGAGAAAAACAAAAGGCTCAAGGCAAAGGTATAAATGATAGGAGCCATTTTGTTTTGGTGATCAAGACACTTAGCGAGTGTGATCACATTTAGGATTGATAGCCGTACTATTAAGAGGAGTGAAACTCGTATCGAAATGCGGTTATCAAAGTGCCACTAGATGCTCTAACTCAATGCATATGCATTTATGATCTAGTGGAATACTAACACCCTTGAAAATATTTGTGAAAATATGCTAACATATGTGCAGAAGGTGATACACTTGGTGGTTGGCACATTTGAGCAAGGGTGAAGAAGATAGAGTTGAAAAGAGGTTAGTCACGCTAGTCACGCAGTGACCGGACCCTGGTCTCGGATGGACCGGCGCATCCGGTCAATTGCTGCTGAAGACGAGCAGCATCGGTCTTCGACCGGACGGCGGATGGCTACGTCCGGTCGCATTGATGTGGCAACACACTGAGAGGCAGTGTGTGATCAGACGCTGGGTGCGTCCGGTCGGGCTTGATCGGACGCGTCCGGTCATGCGTGGAACCTTACTGGAAACGACCGGACGCAGGTGCTGGAGCGTCCGGTCAGTTTGAGTAGCGCGTCCGGTCAACACTTGATCGTTGAGATCGGATGAACAACGTTTGAAGCCGATGACACGTGGCAAGCATCGGGCGACCGGACGCTGGGGTCCTACGTCCAATCGATCTGACCGGAGCGTCCGGTCACCCCGAGCAATGCCCAGTGAAGGGGTACAACGACTCTATTTCGTGGGGGCTTCTATTTAAGCCCCATGGCCGGCTCAAGCTCACTCTCTTGGCCATTTGCATTGACATAACAACCTTGTGAGGTTAGCCAAAGCCCTCCCACTCATCTCCATCATTGATTCATCATCTTTGTGAGATTGGGAGTGAATACAAGTGCATTGCTTAAGTGTTTTCATCTAGAGGCACTTGGTGTTCGTATTTCGCTGCAGGATTCACTTGTTACTCTTAGTGGTTGCCACCACCTAGATGGCTTGAAGCAGCGAGGATCGTCGAGCGGAGGTTGGTGATTGTCTCTGGCTCCGATCGTGGTGATTGTGAGGGGTTCTTGACCTTTCCCCGGTGGAGAGCCAAAATGTACTCTAGTAAATTGCTCGTGGTTTGTGTGATCCTCATCTTGTGTTGGTTGTGTGGCACCCTATTGATGGTTTGGCGTGTGATGCCAATTAGCGCGTGAACCTCCAAGTGAGTGAATCGCCACAACGAGGACTAGCTTGCCGGCAAGCAAGTGAACCTCGGTAAAAAAATCATTGTGTTATCCTTTGATTCTGAGGTGATTGGTCTTCATCGATACTCATTCTTGTGATTGATTGGTTCACTCCTCAACACGGTGGTATAACTATCTTGCTCTCTTTTTACATTACCGCAAACTAGTTATCAAGCTCTTTAGTGTAGCTAGTTGTAAGAGCTTGTTAGTTTGGTTAGTGTGGCTCTTTAGTTAGCATTTGAGAGCACACTAACTTAGTGTAGTGCCATAGTCATTGTGTGATTAGAAACTACATAAACTAGAATTGTGGTAGGTGGCTTGCATTTTTAATAGGCTAGCGCAGCACTTGCTTCGCCTCATAATTGTCTAACCGGTTTGTTAAGTGTTGTTGTAGATTTTTTATTAGGCTATTCACCCCCTCTAGCCATTAGGACCTTTCACTATGGCGCGATGTTCGTTGGTTCTTCTAGACCGCTTGGGGCGAAGTTGATCTAGAAGACCTCGGCGCCTCCGCGTTTCAAGTTTTTCTTCTGGCTGGTCATGCATGGGCGCTGCTGGACGACGCATAGGCGACGCCGCCATGGTTTGTAGGATAGCGACACCTGCATTATCTGTGACCAAGCTGTGGAGACGATGGACCATCTAATCCTCGGCTGCGTCTTCAGCCACGAGGTTTGGGATTCATGCCTCCGAAGTTTCCTCCTGCATGATCTGGTAGTCGTTTAGCAGGAGGACATCATGTGGTGGTGGACGACCTCCAGGAAGTGGCTGCCCAAGGAGTTGTGCCGTGGTTTCGACTCACTTTTGCTTCTCGTCGGTTGGCTCCTGTGGAAGGAAAGAAACGCGAGAACGTTCAACCGCGTCGCTTCATCACCGGCGCAGCTGTTGGAGTCCATTGAGCAGGAGGTCTCGCTTTGGTGCGCGGCTAGGTATAGGTAGCTGGGAGCACTTGACTTGCAGTGCCGATCCATCTGATTATGTAGTTCTCTCTAGTCGCAAAATTAGTGCCATGTAATCACAATCACGTGCGAGTTTTTGGATGACGAGGGCTTGGGCTTTGGTAATCTTAGGTTTACCATATCCCACACTTTGTAAGAAAACTTCTCAATCCTGCTTAATGAAAAACGTGCCAATGCACGCTCTCGAGAAAAAAAAACTTCAAGGCAGCACTTTTTGTCAGGCATCCACCCAAACAGGCCCTTATTCCCCGTCAAGCAAAGTATCATAAGATCAACTAGACGTATATAATAGTAACCAGGAAGTCCTAGTCTTATTCATAGTTGTTTGAGAGATTTAAATTAGAATTATATATAGTGGACAGCCAAATTACAACGCCAACACAAAAGCTGATTTCTTCCACAGTTTCACATTTTATTTGTCAAAGAACAAACACTGCTAATGGCAATGTGTCATTTGTATTGCCGTGTGTTATTAATTGAAATAACTCGCTTCGAGCCACCCACCAGCTTCTTAGTATATGATTCTATCCTAACTCTCGAAATCACTTCTATCATGAACCAAAATTGAAGAGGTGCTTCTCTAGGTGTTCATTAGCAATTTCACCAAGCCTATGCACTCACAAATAAGCACACCTAAGTAGAACAGCATAGAAGATTAAATATATATGATATAAATGCAATAGAGAGACAAACCAAATCGAAGACACAAATATTTGTTCTTGAAGTTCCGTCCTATCACTTAGACCTTACGTGTCTATTGAGGAGGCCATGAGTAACCCTCGAAGGTCAAGCTCTAGCCGGGTCATTTCAACCACTTTTCTTGAATCCACTAGATGATCTTTTCCCTTGTGGATGCAAAATCATAGCCTACACTAACTATCCCAAAGGCATCCGTAAGTTTGAGTTCTCTATGGTGACACATAGCGATTGAGTTATTTGACGACGCAACTACAAATTGCTCGAGGCCTATGATTTCTCAATTGTACTCTCGCAAGTTCACACAGCTAACCTCCTCACCCCAACCCAAAGGATATCACTTAAGTCATACAAATTCCACAAAGGGTGGATGCAAAAATTGTCAAGGCTTTATGAATGTTAGAGGACATGAAATGCACTAGTAGCCCCCCTCTCCCCCAAAGTGGGAGAGGAAGATTACAAATACACATATCCTAAAAACTAGCCAATTGAGAAGAGAATTAGTAAAAATCGGCCTGGATGGTTTCAAAAAACCAGTATGGTCAAAATTTTAGAACGAGACGTTACTATATTGAAACTCTAGTAAAATTGGCCTAGCTGGTTTTAGCAGCAACTACTCAAACACACCTCAATGTTTTCGCACTCGGCCTGGCCGATTTGCAGGCTCTTCATGTGAGACTAACATATATGCAACCATCCATGTTTCTTTCTTCATTGTTAACTTTGCTTGTCACTTTTATTATTACATACTCACTCCATTCTAAATTATAAGATATTTTGACTTTTTTTAGATATATTGCTTTTATTACGTATCTAGACATAGTACATATCTAAATGCATAGCAAAATCTATGTATCTAAAAATACAAAATATCTTAAATTTAAAATGGAGGAAAAAGATCATCCTTGGAGTCGCTTTCACTTGCATGACATTTGCTTCACATGAGTCACTAAATACATAAATCATATTGGGACAAAACCACATGTAGGTAGTCTCATCAAAATAGGTTAGTTTTTTAATCGTGCTGTCATTTAATAATTCACTAAAAGTTGTACCGTACCCACACATGGTCTCATCAAAATAGGCTAAATGTACTTTTAACCTTTCCTTTTTTGTAACCGATGACAATTTTGATTACGGAGAGAGAGCACGTAGTCTCCATGAGACCGTCGAGCTGTGGTCTCGATTAAAAATGTATACACGAGCTATTGCACATTTGTACCAGTACATCCACCAGCAGTTCAGCAGCAACAGCAAGCATGTGAAGTATGAACTACCACCACCTGCTAGCCTGCTTAGCTACAGAATGGTCTTGTTGTCATTTCGACACCCTTGCATCGATCCGTTGGAGTGCATTTCCACACATGTATACAGCACATGTTGACGAGGCCCGGCATATTTCCAACCTCCCAAATTCATTCCTGAGCTAACGTAACCTGCTGCCGTCATGTATCGCAAAGTCGTCGCATGGGTTCTCGTCGACGTCTTCCTCATGGCCGGGTTCATGTGCTTCCCCAATAATCTGCTCCACGCGCACTCCCGGTATGTGAATTGCTCACTTGCATAATTACTTTCGGGTTTGGATTTCTACTCCTGCGGCTAATAAACTGTAATAATGAAAGCAACGAGGCGAGCTCGGCAAGGCTTGAGGCGAGGGCAGTGCTCCGAAGCTTGGGATAGGAGGCGGTGCGGCTCGGCTTCGGTATTTAAGGCCGGGAAGGCGTGGGCGGCACGGCAACAAACGAGGCGGGACGGCGTGGGACCCCCGAGCGGCGACGGAGTCCCGGTTGCTCACGGGTGGAGGCGGAAGATGGAGCTGACGGGCGGGCCCAGATTGTCAGCGAAACAAGGCGGTGATGGCGGCTATCAGAGAGAACGTGGGCGCGTCGGTGCTGGGCTGCTGCTCACTACTGGCCGCGCGGATGGCTTGCTGGGCCTGCCTGCTTGCTGGGCTTCACGAGTGGAGGCGGGAGCGGGCTGCGCGACGACTGGGCTACGGCCTGGTTGGCTGTTGGACGGGCCGCTGCGGAAAAATAGAAGGTCGCGCGAGTGAGCCGCCATGCGGGTAAGCCAGCCGAGCTGGGCTACGGTGGAAGCGGGCCTGCGGAGGGGAAAGAGCGGGCCAACGCTGAGCAGAGAAAAAGAAAAGTTGGGCCTCGGGCCAGATCGAGAGAAGAGGGAATTTTTTATTTTCCAAATCTTTTCCATTTTGTTTCCAAATTCAAATCCAAATGCAAACCAAATCAAATTCGAATATGATTTGAAACACACTTTTTAATTCAAATAAAATTGAGAAATTTTGGTAAGTTCTCCAAAAATAAATTTTACACCTTTTTAAATTCTTTTATTTTAAAATTTTCTTTTCTTTCTTTTCTTTTGCTTCATAGCCATTTTTAATTTCTTTTTAAAAGCATTTCAAACCATTTTGAATTTTAATCTAAACCACTCAATAAAATACATCAAATGCAAGGGCATGTATGCACAAACATGTTGGTAAACCTTATGATAAATTTTAATTGAATGAAAATTTTTATTTTCCTATAGTTTATGAGCACAAAATTCAGAAATAAATCATTTTATACCTATTTTCAAAAGAGGCAAATTTTAGGGTGTTACAATTCTACCCCTGTCGGTGCGGGACCCACGGGATACCCCACAAGAAAGGGAGAAGAACTAGTCTATCTAGGATTCTTCCTTTGTAATCTTAGCGGTAGTATTATTCTGTAATCCTACTAGGAACTCTCATTGTAAATCGACTAGGACTCTGGCCTCCTGACTATATAAAGGAGGGCAGGGCTCCTTGGATGGAGGGTTCAGAGTTCAGACGACAATTGTACAACACAACACTTTACGATCAATCCAACACAAAGGCTAACGCCGACTGGACGTAGGGCTATTACTCGATCGAAGATCGAGGGTCCGAACCAGGATAAATTGACTGTCTCTTGCGTTAATCGTCGAGTTCCGCATACGCTGAAGCCTGAACATACTACCCCGGGGACCCCCGTGGTAGGCTATCGGTGGTCAAACATCGACAGCTGGCGCGCCAGGTAGGGGCTTTTGGCGACTTTGCATCCGAGAGCTCGATGGACCTCGACAACATGATCTTCTCAAAGGGATCAACCTTCATCTTCGGTTCATGGATCTACGAGGCAGGCGACGATGGCAAGCTCCAAGGCCGTCTCCTCGAAGATTCAGATCATCATCAGGACTTTTCTATTTTGGCGACAACGATAGATCAGCTTGCCGGAAGATTTGCACAGCTCATGATGTCCAATCCAACTCATATTTCGTGACTTCACGCATCCGATTCGAACTCAGGTTCTGTTTTCGAGATGGGGTCTTATCCAAGTTCTTTAAAAAAACCGAGTTCTTTTCCGACAAGGCTCTGGAATACGACATCAACCTATCAAGAGTACTACTCGGAGTACACTCAGAGTACTTTAAAGAAGTCGGGTCATCTTCTGTTTGGACTCCACAACATGACAACATCTTGTCAGACATGGCCCGAAGGATCCACCTATCCCGTGCTTAGAATGCCACTGAAAGGAGCCCAGGAAGGTCTCGTCTTAACTATAACCTCTCAAGACTGTGTTGTCCACTGGCCAGGTTCCGTTCCTGAGGATAGCGACACTCAACTAGTCGACAACGCGACAACGACAGCTCTACCCTACCAAGAAGGAGACCCGATCTGTGACCTTGAAGCCTCTACTGAAGTTATCAACAACTCTGGTAGTACGGAAACCAAAGACGATGACAGAACAACCCACGCTAGAGAAGTATTAATGATTTGTCGTCCTCGATCACCATTAGTCCCCCTAGAAGCACCCGACGTTAGGTCTTCAGATGAATCCGAATCCAACATATCACCATTTATCCAGGGGCATGATGGTGAGACTTAGAGTCAGAGGCAAGCCAGAGAGAGAAAGAACAAATTGAAACAAGGACGTCAATGTCGTGCTAAACAGCGAAAGGACACTTGGATCAAATATGAGTCAGACCTAGCCGAGTACAATAGAAGAAAATCAGAGCGAGAGGTCGAAGAAGGACGAGTAGCGAATACACGCTACGATAAGATTCGAGAAGCACTAGAAGAACTCAGGGCGACTTCACATCCCAATGAAAAACAAGAACAGCTCCAGGACTTCCTCCGATCAACAGTCCTAAGGACGCACGATGGAAGGGCCCGCTCAAGACTACCTGACAGGTCAACATCTCATGAGCAAGAAGATCAAAATCAAAGGAAATCCGCTTTTGAGAGACTTGGACCAAGTGGAAGTCACAACAGAGAAAGTAGAAGAAATCATAGTCAAAACGACCGAGTCGAACAACCAAGAAAGGCCAGAAGCAAGGCGCCTACTCGGACAGCCACGCAAAACTACTCTCACCAAGACAACAGTTGGCAAGAAGGGGGCGCTGAGTCAGAATACACAGAAGCCAGAACGCACGATAGATTCCCCTGTTTTGCAAACAGACTCGCTTCAATATGACTACCTCATAAGTTCAAGCCGTCCAACCACTCCAAGTATTATGGCAAGACCGAACCAAAGCAACGGCTCAGGATTTACTCACAATCGATTGAATTGGCCGGAGGAGACGATGACATCAAGACCTTGTTCTTTCCCATGGCCTTAGAAATCATGCCACTGCAATGGTTTGACAAATTGAATCCAGGATCAATCAGAAATTGGGAGGACTTGCAAAGAGCTTTCTATGAAAATTTCGTGGGAATTATTACACACCCAATCACCCACGTAGAATTAAAAGGATTCAAGCAGAAAGGAGGTGAAAGTCTCAGAAATTAGTATCGATGATTTGGTGAACTACGAGCTCAAGTACATGACATCACACAACGAGAAGTAATCGAAGCTTTCTCTCACGGAATCATGGCTAGGTGGCAATTTCAAGACTTCTGCAAAGAAAATTCAAGAAATAATGAAGAATTCAGACGAATAGTGGAAAAGATGATTACTGCAGAGGAAAAGACACGAGAAAGATTCCCGGATAGAAATAACAGAGACAACCTGGACATGCAAAATCCTCGAAACAACAGACATCAGGAAAGAAAACATGGACTAGACAACACAGTAGCAATGGCTGACAAATCAAAGAAGTTTTCAAAGCCTAGAAGATATGACGACATTGAGAACATACGTTGCCCCTTGCACCCCCAATGGAAAGCACACCATCAGAAATTGCTACACCTTCAATGAAAGATACACAAGAAAAGATAGTAAGGGGAACAATAAAGAAGACAATCAGAAAAAAGAAGATGACAACCACGAAGACAAGGGATTCCAAAAATCTAGGGGGACAGTGGCAGTAATCTTTGCCGAGGTTCCAGATTCCAGAAGCAAACATCAAGAAAAGCTAGCGTTACGAACCATCATGGCAGTAGAACCTGCTACACCAAGATATCTCAATTGGTCAGAGTATCCGATTCAATTTTCAAGAGAAGACCAATGGACCAGCGTAGGAAACGCGGGCCATTACCCACTGGTTCTAGATCCAACCATTGCCGGTATGACTGTCACGAAAGTACTAATCGACGGAGGAGCCGGACTCAACATCATTTTTTAGAAACTCTAAGGAAAACGGGACTACAACTCGCCGGGATGATCACACCAATAAGCACGCCTTTTTATGGCATAGTACCCAGCAAGGCAGCAATGCCACTTGGATAAATCACTCTACCGGTTACTTTTGGGACCCCCTCGAACTACCGTACAGAGTTCATCAAGTTTGAAGTCACGGACTTCGATTCATCATATCACGCAATCCTCAGGCGCCCAGCACTACCAAAATTCATGGCAATACCGCATTATTCGCACCTGTTGCTTAAGATGCCAGGGCCTAATGGTGTTCTCTCTCTTCGGAGTGATTTGAAGCGCGCATTTGACTGTGATGTTCAGGCAATCCAAATTGCAGCAAAAGCATAGGCCAACGATGGAAGAAAAGAAATAACCACTGTTGTAGCAGAAATGAACCCAGAAGAGCTAGAGGTACCGGCTAAAAAACCCAGCATCCTAGCACCACCAAAAGAAGCCGACGTCAAGCAAATCGACCTAGGCACCGGTGATCCCTCAAAAACGGCAACCATCAGTGCCCACCTGTCGGCAAAATAAGAACTCGCGCTCACTAACTTTCTTTGGGACAACAGAGATATCTTCGCTTGGAAGCCGGTCGACATGCTAGGGGTCCCAAGAGAGTTGGCTGAGCACAGAATTGATACCAATGAAGGCTCCAAGCCTGTGAAGCAATGACTATGACGATTCTCTCCAGACAAGAAGGCAACAATTAAAAAGGAAATTACAAAACTAATGGCAGCCGAATTCATCAGAGAAATCCTCCATCCAGATTGGCTAGCAAACCCAGTTCTGGTACAAAAAAAGAATACAGACGAGTGGCACATGTGTGTCGACTACACAGATCTCAACAAACACTGCCCGAAAGATCCATTCGGGCTACCACGCATTGATCAGATAGTGGATTCAATAGCAGGATTTGCCCTATTATCCTTCCTTGATTGCTATTCAGGATATCACTAGATTGCATTAAAGGAACAAGACCAGAGCAAGACATCTTTCATCACTCCATTCGGTGCCTACTGCTACAAAACCATGTCATTTGGACTCAAAAATGCTGGTGCAACTTACCAAAGGGCTATCCAAACATGCCTTGGTGATCAGATCGGCGAAAACGTAGAAGCATACGTGGATGACGTAGTGATAAAGACAAAGAACCCGGATACACTAATTGAAGACTTAAAGCAAACCTTCGAAAACATGAAAAGATGGAGGTGGAAATTGAATCCAAACAAATGTGTATTTGGAGTTCCTTCAGGACAACTACTCAGATTCCTGGTCAGTCATCGCGGAATCAAAGCAAGTGCCAAGCAAATTCAAGCCATAACAGAGATGGGCCCTCCTCGAAGCATCAAAGATGTGCAGAAGCTAATAGGCTGCATGGTGGCACTAAATCATTTCATATCAAGACTAGGCGAAAAAGGTTTACCTTTCTTTAAATTGCTAAAGAAGATAGACAAGTTCGAGTGGACAGAAGAAGCCAACGAAGCTTTCAAGAAACTAAAGGCATATCTCACATCCTCACCCGTTCTCACACCTCCAAAGAAATGCGAGGATATGATGCTGTACATTGCGGCAACTTCTACTGTGATCAGCACAGCGATTATCATGGAAAGAGAAGAAGAAGGGCGTGTATATAAAGTACAACACCCCGTATACTACATCAGCGAAGTACTGTCAGAATAAAAAATCCGGTACCCGCACGTGCAAAAACTACTCTACGCCCTCCTGACCACTTCACGCAAGCTTCGCCACTATTTTGAAAGCCACAAGATTACCGTGGTAACATATTTTCCACTTGGAGACATCCTACACAACAGAGACGCAACAGGACGCATATCTAAGTGGGCAGTTGAACTTGGTGCTCTCAATATCGAATTCACCCCAAGGAAAGCAATTAAATCTCAAGCCCTGGCTGATTTTGTGGCCGAATGGACAGAAATTCAACAACCTATGTCAAATACCATCCTTGATCACTAGAAAATGTACTTTGACAGATCACTCAAGCTAGGCGGAGCCGGTGCAGGCGTCCTCCTAATTTCTCCAGACGGAAAGCAACTCAAGTACGTCCTTCAGATATTATGGCAAGCTACAAACAATGAAGCAGAATACGAAGTCCTCATCCACGGGCTACTAGTGGCAATTACCCTCGGAATCAAGTGTTTACTCATTTACGGTGACTCAGCAGTGGTAATCAATCAAGTCAACAAAGATTGGGACTGCACCAAAGAAAACATGGGCGCTTACTGTTCTAAAATACGAAAGCTCAAAAAACATTTTCAAGGATTAGAAATCCTACACGTCCTGGGCGATTCTAATATTGTGGCAGACGTCCTCACCAAGCTTGGATTAGACAGGGCGAAGGTCCCACCCGCTGTATTCATAGAGGAGTTATCAGCTCCCTCTATCAAACAACCTGATGAGATAACCCCTGAAATCTCAGCTAAAGACACCCATATTTTAGTAATCACCACTTCATGGACCCAGGTTTTTATTGATTACATCAAAGAGAATAAGTTGCCAGCGGAAAAAGAGGAAGCTACCCGAGTTGTTCGCAGAAGCAAGAATTACGTCTTAGTAGGAGACAAACTCTACAGGAGAGCCGCATCATTAGGAGTACTCCTAAAATGCGTCTTATTTGAAGAAGGCAAAGAGATCCTAGACGAAATACACTTAGGTTGCTATGGAAATCACGTCGCTTCAAGAACACTAGTCGGTAAAGCATTCCGCACCAGTTACTACTGGCCAACCGTTTTGAAAGACGCAGAAGAACTCATCAGAAGATGCAAAGGTTGTCAAATGTTTGCAAGATAAGCTCATGTGCCAGCTCACAACCTCATCTGCATCCCACCCGCTTGGCCTTTCTCCTGCTGGGGGTTGGATCAAGTAGGACCCCTCAAGAAAGCAAAAGGCGGCTTCGAGTACATCTTCGTAGCAATTGACAAGTTCACCAAATGGATTGAATTCAAACCACTCGTAAAATACAGCGCAACCAAAGCAGTCGAGTTCATCCAAGACATTATGCACCGCTTCGGCATGCCCAATCGAATCATCACGGATTTGGGTTCTCCCTTCATAGCCATAGAATTCCAAAGTTGGGCACAAGACTGCGGCTTCAGAATAGATTACGTATCAGTCGCACATCCAGAGGCCAACGGACAAGTCAAAAGGGCAAATGGACTCATACTAGCTGGATTAAAACCAAGATTGTATGAAGAACTAATAGACTATGGATCAAAATGGATTAAAGAATTACCCAAGGTTATATGGGGGCTACGGACTCAAATAAGCAGAGCTACCGGATACTCACCTTTCTTCCTGGTGTACGGATCAGAAGCAGTACTACCCGCAGACTTGATCTGGACGTCACCAAGGATAGAACAATACGACGAAGGAGAAGCATAACACACCCAAAGATTAGAACTCGACAGTACAGAAGAAGTCAGAGTAAACGTTACCCTTCAATCAGCAAGATACCTCCAAGGACTAAGATGCCACTACAACAAGAATACCCAGTCTCGATCATTACAAGTCGGAGACCTAGTACTAAGAAGAATACAAAAAACCGACGGATGCCATAAACTACTCAGTCCATGGGAAGGTCCTTTTATCATCACAAAAGTCATCGGACCAGGCACATACAAGCTGATAACTGAAGACGGAAAAGAAGTCAACAATACATGGCACATCAGTCAGCTACGGAGATTCTACGCATGAAAACAACTCAAGGGAAAATATGTATACAAGACATAAGAGATCAACGATCATGATCAACAAAGATAGCGCTCATCAACAACATATGTATTATTATGGCTTATCAACGATTCACGATCAATAAAGATGGTCTTTCCATAAAACATATGTCTTATTATGACTTTCTTCGAAGTTGTCTTCACTAAGCAAAATGGCTGAAACATGCCTGAGCATACCGGCCGAGAGCAAAATAGCTGGAAAGATGCTTGAGCCCGCCGATGAGGGTAGCTAATAAGCTAACACCCGAATTAAAAAAGCAAAATGGCTGAAAAGACGCCTGAGCATACCGGCCAAGAGCAAAATAGCTGAAAAGATGCTTGAGCCCGCCGATGAGGGTAGCTAACAAGCTAACACCCGAACCAAAAGCAAAATGGCTGAAAAGACGCCTGAGCATACCGACCGAGAGCAAAATAGCTGAAAAGACGCTGAAGCCCGCTGATGAGGGTAGCTAACAAGCTAACACCCGAACCAAAAGCAAAATGGCTAAAAGACGCCTGAGCATACCGGCCGAGAGCAAAATAGCTAAAAAGATGCTTGAGCCCGCCGATGAGGGTAGCTAACAAGCCAACACCCGAACCAAAAGCAAAATGGCTGAAAAGACACCTGAGCATACCGGCCGAGAGCAAAATAGCTAAAAAGATGCTTGAGCCCGCCGATGAGGGTAGCTAATAAGCTAACACCCAAATTAAAAAGAAAAATGGCTGAAAAGACGCCTGAGCATACCGGCTGAGAGCAAAAGAGCTGAAAACATGCTTGAGCCCGCTGATGAGGGTAGCTAACACCCGAACCAAAAAGAAAAATGGCTGAAAAGACGCCTAAGCGTACCGACCAAGAGCAAAAGAGCTGAAAACATGCTTGAGCCCGCCGATGAGGGTAGCTAATAAGCTAACACCCGAACCAAAAAGCAAAACGACTGAAAATAAGCCTGAACATAAATCAGAGCAATTTCAAGACAAGACCCTCCAGCTCCTTGTTCCAAATAGTAAGAGGCTCGGGGGCTACACTTAGAAGATCCCAAGAAGCGCTACATGGTTTCGCTCAAGAAAGCACTCGGACAATGCTTGTTCTTGCTCAACAAGACTTGGAGAAAACAAGACGAAGCTTCCAGAGCTCTATCATGAAGTGCTCGGGGGCTTGCCGGTCCTAGGATATTTTTGCAACCAGAGATAGGACCAGATGTTAACCACACTACGAGCTAAGCCAAGAAGAAGAAGCTGGAGATATCCTAAGTCTTTTAAGTACTAACAAGAACACAAAGTTTATCGAGACAACGGTCTACACCGGGTTGTTTACAAGTCACAGACAAGCACTCGATAGATCAAGGAAGCCTACCAAAACATCAACCTACATATACCGAGTTGTTTACAAGGCACAAACTAAAGCCAGAGAAGAACACGACAGATCAATAGGGCTGGTCAAGACAATGATCTACCCAACCCGGGTTGTTTACGAGACAAAGAAATACAAACAAAGAAGACATCAACAAAGAACAAAAATCTCATTTCAGTTCTCAAGTATAGTGTTTTGTTACAAAAGCTAGAATACAAGAGTCGATTACATTAGGCATCAGGAGAAGAAACATCAATGTTAAGATTATCTACAATCTTCCTGGTTAAGTCATCGACTTTAGGCTCCAACCTCTCAACAGCATCCAAGTACTCTTGGCTCTCGGCTTCATCAGCAACCTTGGACAAAGGAAAGTCCGAAGAAAGAACCCGGACCTAGGCAAGGACGTTCCTGGTACACAGATGGGCACACCTCTTCACGAACTCTTGGAAACGAGTCAGCACTTGGGGAATAAATTGAGCCCAAGATTGACCGTCATCCGCTGGAGTCCGGAGAAGGTCGGCTACTGACCGAAAAGACTTCCACAAAGCATTCTAGTTATCAGTAGCCGTTGCCAACCTACCAGTCAAGTCTTGAATAGTCTTTTGGGCCTGCATAAGATCCCTGTTAGCTCCACGCCTAATCAACTTAGCAAGCGTGAGTTCTTCTTCAGCTCGAGTAATTACCTCCTTAGCTTTGTTGTGGTTAATGTGGATGAGTGTCTTCATCTCTTTGATACCCTCCGAGAGCTTCTGCTTTTCAACTCGGAGAGCTAGGTGAAGCAACAAAAACAAGTCAGCAAAAAAGGAAGTCAGAATACAAAAGGAAACACGCGGAACCCGTGATACCTTTGCACTCGTTCTTCATGGATTCCACCGCAGCATCCTTTTGCTTCTCCGCCTCCACCACCTGGGCACGAAGAGCTTTCTCCTCCTTTTGGTGCGTTTGGCGCTCAGTCTCCAACTTAGCCCGGAGGAGGTCAAGATCGGCCTTCAGGGCGCTCACCTCAGAAGACAACTTTTTCTCGTTTTCAGACGAGAAAAAGAAGCCAGTATGATCATGAGAGAAGGACTGAGCAAAAAGAGACAAAGAAAAACAAGACATAAGGACAGAAGAAAAACGAACATCCAAAGAAGGAACGGCAGAAAAACTTACCTGGAGCTTTTCTCCAAAAGAAGTCGCAAGGGTCGATAAGCTTCCCCAGGCGGCAGTTAGCTCCGACAGCCGATGAGTGGCATCAAACTGCTGCACCACATCATCAGCAAAAGGTGGACCATCAGAGGCGAGAGAAGGAGAAGGAGAAGCTGGCCGAGGCGAAGAAGGCATGACCAGAGCAATCTCCTGGGAAGCCAAGGCCAATCCCTCAGTTGGACCCACCGCCATGGCCACGGTCACTTTAGGAGCTGGCAAATCAGCAGCTGCGGACTCTATCCCCCTCACAACCACCTTGGTGCCCGTGCGTTCCGAGTCCTAAGACTCAGTATGCAAGGGCGCACTAGAGGTTTGACAAGAAGTCGACTGGAGGCTCGGGGAAGATGAAGGCCTGAAAGATGACAAGGAAACCCGTCAAAAAAGAAGAAGAACAGAAGCAAAGAAATAAAACCAGAATTCACTCACTCAGCTATCTTCTTCCTCATTAAACCAAAAGAAGACCTCACTGGGGGAACCACGGCAGCAAAAACGTCCCCGCCACTCAGCGGCAGGAGCGGCGTAGCTAGAACCAGAGCCCCGGAAGAACTCGGTACTAGAGCTACGGGAGAACTCGGTACCGGAGCTACAAAAGAACCCGGTGTAGGAGCCTCAAAAGAACTGATACCCGATGACCGCTTACTACAAAGAGATCAAGACCAATGTCAAAACAAAAAGAAGGTTTCAACTACAGGAAAATAAGAAAACAACTCACTGCCGCATGATAAGGGGTACATCATCATCCTCTTCTTCCTCAGTCTCGACCAAGGCCGCCATAGCACCAGCTGAAAAAGGACAAAAGTACTCGGTTAAAGACGAAGACAAGCAATAGAAGGACAGAGCGTATTAATGTGCTCACCTAAGAGCATGCTAGCTATAACTTGAGTACCTGAAGAAGTACTCGACTGGCGAGCTTTCTTGGCAACGGGCACACCAGAAGAAGAACCAGCCACTCGCCCCCTCTTGCTGACGCTACGAGCAGCTCAAGGAACTAAACGAGGAACATACTCTACATATACATCAAGGTTCACGGAAGAAACACCAGGAATCATTACGGCGGTTTGCGACTTACTAGTTAAAGAAGCCCCAGCAAGACTACCCCCAGCCCCCACAATGGTAGGGAGGTCGTGAAGGGGAATCGGGTCAACGAAGTTATGCCCTAGTTCCTATGAAAAGAATAAGACAAGGAAGATTAAGCGAAAATAGTTACAGCAAAAAGAAATACAAAAAGTACCCGCACAAAGAGAAAACAACTTACAGCTAGAGGCGGGTTCTTTGCACAGCACTCGGAGACAGTAAGCGGGACAACACTTGCTCCTTTCAGCATCTTCTGAAGGCGCTCGAGTACCTCCTCGTTGGTCAACTCAAGGGCAGGGACCATGCGTGAAGGATCCTCAGCCCCAGAGTACTCGAAGCCAAAGTTCTCTCGCTCCTTCAGAGGCTGAACACGACGGCAAAGAAAACTCAAGACGATTTCGAAACCGGTCAAGCCCTGCTGCTTCAGAGTGCTTATCCACTCAAGGAACGGCTAGATCGCCTAGAGCTCGTCCGACGTCAGAGTGTTCTTTTCCCACCAGTCATTAACCGAGGGACTATATCTAGAATGAACGGCGAGAGAAGGAATCAAATTGGTGGCATAGAACCAGTCAGCAGGCCAATCCCTCACAGAATCAACCAGGTCATAGTCAAAGAACTTGCTTTTAAGACCCTGGCGAAACTGAATCCCGTAGCCACCAAGAACATTGGTGTCTTCGCGGCGGGGTTGAGGCTTCAGACGAAAGTAGTGACGGAAGGGAGAAAGAGAAGGAGGAATTCCAAGGAAAGCTTCATAGAGATGTACAAAAACAGAAAGATGGAGAACGACATTAGGAGCAAGATGATTCAAGCTAACCCCAAAATAATTGAGAAATCGATGAAGGAAGGCGGAACCAGGAAGACAAAGTCCAGCACGAATAAAGGAGACGAAAAGAATGATCTCACCAGGACCTGGAGCAGGGACCCGATGCTCACCTGGAGCTCTCCATTCAGCAATGTCCTTACTCTAGATCAGGCCATCGCTAACAAGCTCACAAAGCTGGTCTTCTGTCGTTGTTGGAGCTGGCCAAAACTTCTGGGCAGCCCTCATGGCCATGAACTCTTGGTTCTCAATCATGGAGAGGGATGACTCCTCGTCCACGAAGGTTGCCTGGGACTTGCTCGTAGCTTTCTTCCTACCCATGTACTAACAGGGGCAAAAAGGCACTAGGGAAAGAGAAGGCACGGACGGCGGCGCTCAGATGGTGGTGGCAATGGCGACGGTGGAGTTGCGAAGGCTAGGGTTTTTTAAGGCGAAGGCAGAGTACCAAAGAAAAGGAGGACAAAGGTCTTTAAATAGATTTTACACCGGTAAAAACACGGCCCACCAGGCCCGTTAAAACACAATGTGAGAACACAACAGTCCATTTACTCACACAGCTAAAATGACGGAAGATACAAATCCACACAACGGTATAGTTCAACGGGCAGATTTTAGACTTATCCATCCAGCAAAACAGCAGAGTTACCATATGGCTACAAAAAGAACTCATCAACCATGAAGCAACGGGAGGTTACCTCACAAGGAACATAACAACCCGGTTCTAACATAAAGAACTCGAGAATCTCATAGACATCCAGGACATCAACAGAATAAAGAATGATAACTCAGAAGACAATATTCTCTCTATTACAAATGACTTCAAAAGATACAAGATTACACATCTTACAAGACCCAACGAACTCGGAACTACGACAGGCAAGTAGCAAAGAGGAACCCGAAAACAACTAGGCTCTGGAACGACTACGTGTTCTAAATCGCTACTCGGTAGAACAAACCGCACTCGGCTACACTGTTTTCTTCAAAGGCCGGACGCAGTGCACCCAAGGCGGAAATCAGCAGAACGGTAGGACAACATGGAGCAGAGAAGGCCGACAGGCATCTATCTACCCAAGTCCGAGGTGATGCTGGACATGGTGTTGATCTACACTGGACAGTCTCAAGACAAGCGGCGAGGATCAACCCAGAACTGCCAGATGAAGGAATGAAGCCCACATCACAAGACTTCCTCCAACTACTGCCACGTACATCCTAGTACATTGCTGCTGCGGGATTAGCCTACCTCTAATCCCTATCACAAGACTCTCTCCAGCTACGGCAAGACACACAAGAATTGCAAAATAAACCCGGGGGCTGCTCTACCTCACAAACTACCATATTCATGACTACAGAGACTTCAGAACAAGCGACAGAATGCTCAATGAATCAAAACAGCACTCCATGGGGCTATTTATAGAACGAAGGAGCGGTGCACATGGACCAAGAGCACCAACGGAACAAGCCTAACAAAGGACACAGTGAAAAGATAGAACTCAATAATGAAAGGGAACTCAGGCATGAAGGAATAGTACTAAAAAACAAGCATATTCGGGAGAATATACCAACACAGTACAACCCGTGAACAAAAGGCATTTACACTCAACCACCACCATACAACTACACCTGACAACAGTAGACTCTACATCTGACAACAGCAGACTACCAGAGAATATGCCAAGATTCTGTATCCAAGCTCTTTTTGAACAATGCTCGGGGGCTGCAACAGGGGAAGTTTTCAATTCGTTGAACAACTCAAATTCAAGACCCTCCAACTTTTTGTTCTAAATAGCAAGAGGCTCGGGGGCTACACTCAGTGAGTGCACTTTTTCCTTAAAAAAAGCGCACGTCACTCAGAAGACTTCTTCAAGACAGACGACTTCAAGGCCGCACGATAAAAAGGACCCGGAAATATTCGACAAAAAGAACCCAGATATAGCTAAATCCAAGCTCTTTTCGACAAAGAATCCGGGTATATGTTCGGGAGCCCTTCGACGAAGAATCAGGGCGATTTTAGGAAAAGACCCTCAAGCTCCTTGTGCCAAACAGCAAGAGGCTCGGGGGCTACATCCAAATGGGAGTACTTTTTTCTTCAAAAAGGTACACACCACGTGAAGATCTCACGAAGCGCTACACGGTTTTGCTCAAGAAAGCACTTGGACGACGCTTGTTCCTGCTCGACAAGACTTGAAGGAACAAGACGAGGCTTCCAGAACTCAACCATGAAGTGCTCAGGGGCTTGTCGGTGTGGGACCCACGGGATACCCCGCAAGGAAGGGAGAAGAACTAGTCTAACTAGGATTCTTCCTTTGTAATCTTAGCAGTAGTATTATTCTGTAATCCTACTAGGAACTCTCATTGTAAACCGATAAGGACTCTAGCCTCCTAACTATATAAAGGAGGGCAGGGCTCCTTGGATGGAGGGTTTAGAGTTCAGACGACAATTGTACAACACAACACTTTACGATCAATCCAACGCAAAGGCTAACGCCAACTGGACGTAGGGCCCTAGTTATTGGGACCGGACCGGACCGGCGGTTCGACCGTTAAAAGACCGAACCAGAGCCTAGACCGGTCCGGTTCACTTAAAAGACCGTCTATGCAATCAGACCGCTAAAAACCGGTTGAACCGGCTGGTTTTTTTACGGAACCGGTGAACCGGCCGGTTCCGTCTGAACCGTCCCGGTTTGGTAATCTCGTATGGTGGTGTGCGTGCTGCTTCCTGCTGGTATCCCGCGTGAGCAACTGGCGCTGGGCCTGGGCCTTTTCTGCTACTGCCGCCTGCTGGCCTAGCGTGTTTGAGCGTGCTGCGTGCGTGCGTATAGTACTTGCCTGCCAGGCTCCGTGCTTTTTGTTTTTGTTGTTGATTGACTTTGGATGTTTTTTTATTAATTTCAAAATTTAATATCTTTTTCATTCTAGCTCTAAAATATATAAATAATATATCTATTTTGATTATCTCGACGAGCTCTTCACAATGGTACACTTTATCTCAGCATTGAGATTATTTTCCAACACTGAATATTTGAATTACTATTTAAATCCTTTTTTAGAACCTGTCAAGTTAAGGTCTATCTTGCTACGATGCATTATGGGATGTTGTTGTTTATTATCTTTTAACAATTTGATCATTTGAGTTAAGAACCGTCAACAGACAAATGTTGATTTTGGAGTACCTATTGTGGACTTGTGGCTAGATTATTTCAAAGGTGGTTATATAATTGTGTTTTTATTAGTTTATTTGTATATATGATCAATCATATGTTGCTAAATTGAATTAAGAACATGTCATTCTATATATACATATGTATGAACTTTATAGTTGTGCAATTAAATTTGTGTTGTTTATCATCTGTTAATTATTAATTATAGCATATATATATACCGGTTCAGAGTTTTTGTGGCCGGTTCAATTCGTCCGGTCCAAAACAATTGAACCGGCGGTTCAACCGGTTCTAAACGGTTGGACCAATGAACCAGTGAACCGACGGCTTCGCCGGTTCGATCTCCGGTCCGGTCCTAATAACTAGGCGTAGGGCTATTACTCGATCGAAGATCGAGGGTCCGAACCAGGATAAATCGACTGTCTCTTGCGTTAACCGTCGAGTTCCGCATACGCTGAAGCCTGAACATACTACCCTAGGGACCCCCGTGGCAGGCTATCGGTGGTCAAACATCGACAACCCCCCTTAAGATGAATCTCGTCCTCGAGATTCGAACGACGTCGACTAGGAGATAGAGATACTTCATCTTTAGATTCTTCTTTACTTCCTCGTGTAGTTCCATCGTCTTGATAGGGATCCCACTTTACTTTGCATACTGGTTATCCTTACTCCAAGTAACTTATCAAACTGATTCCAAGACTCTGACAGGTACCTTGAATAATTCTCAGGTAACTCCAATCACTAGGCCACCTTTCCTTTAATACCAATTCTTTTTCCTAAAATATTTATCTTCCAACAGAGCCTGATGAATCTCTTAGTCAGAAGAAGAATCTACCACTAATCTTTAAAACAATAATGATTCCGGTCAAGTTGCTCGATCTGGGAATACAACTCTTAATCCTTGGTGTCACCTGAACCTTCTTAGCACCATTCTCCGTTGCTAAGGGCATCGGTCGCGACTTTCACTTCTCCAGGTGTTAGCACTTTTCCAAGTCATAAGCAATTTCATTCCAATGAAGATATCACAAGCTTAAAATCAACTTAGTGAAGATGTCCTATAGATTCTTGTGATCCACCTAGATGTCACTTTTACTTCCAAGAAGATATTACTTCCATGCTCCATAATGGATAACTTCGGATAACATGTTAGGTAATTCAACTCACGCTTCCTTAGCTGACTTAATGAACAAGGTACTACATTTTTCTTCTTGCATAAGGACACATTCCACACCCTGACAAGGTGCATCATTGTAGATATGAAGTTCTCGTACGGATCTGGCAAAACTAATACATAGGTTTTTCTTCAACCTCTTCTTGGACTCTTTCAAACACTTAGCTGAGGTCTCTTGATCCAAACTAACTTGAAAACTTTTCCAGTAGTACTTTCAAAATCTTGATGATCTTGGATAAACCTTCCTTGAACCTTCAATCAAAACTCATTGAGCCACTGAATTTTTCTCACATCTTTGGGTACTATCACGCTTCCGCTGCGCTAACTAGAACGTATGATTCCTCTTCTTACAAATTCTTCAACCTGGCTACCCCCCTTAAGAAAAGATAAACTAGGGAATACAAGGAGGTAGCTTGCATCTTCCTTTAGATGAGCTAACTAGTATCATGATGTCCTGACATCCCAATGAGTCTCTTGTGTATGGGCAAGAACAAGAAATCTGGAATTCCTCGCGAGCAGAAAAATAGCAGCGTCGTAAAACGGCTGTAACTCTCATTTTGTTGATCCAATGACATCTTAGCTTACACCGTTGGAAATCTTATAAAATTCTCCACAACTTCCTTACAGAACACTTTTCCAAATTCTGCCATTAACTTTGTCGAAAACAGGGTACAACAGAAACTGTTCTGGGTTCCAACAGCACAGATGCATTGGATTGTGATTTTCGTATCTCCATAACCAAAATAGCTATCAGGATGATTCTTGCGCTCAGAGAAAGATATTGATTTCTACTGTTGTCCAGAATTTTCTTATGATTTATGATCATCCAAAATCAGAGATATAAGCCGAAGAATGCAGACTGCTCCGAAAAGACAGGATAGGGGGAACAGAAGAAAACCATATCCCAACTATTTATTTCACTAATCCTTATACCTTAGGCCTATAAGCTGAATGAAATTGTGGGAACACCCAACAGGATCATTACAATCATTACAAAGATTCAAAACAATCATAAGCATAATGACAATTCAACAAGCAATAAAGATGCGCAATTCAATTACTGACTCAACTTGCGATACTATCGTTTTTATTACATAAAGGGCACCAACTCCTATTCCTTAAACATGGTGTGGTTACATGAGCATCTAGGGTAGCATCTCTTGCATGGGAGTGAGAGTGACACATCATCCACTTCATCAATTTCATCATGGGCTTCCTTCGTGTTGCGTGTCACTTATCACTTGCTGGTGGTAGTCCGGTAGTGATCTGACTCTGGCTACTTCCATGGTGTAATTGTTGATTCTTCCATGGGAAAAAATTAGCATAATGTCCTTCTTGTTGACAACGATAACACATGATCTTAGCTGTATCTTTTGTGGTATAAAATTCCATAGAATTGTTGCTAGGTGTGTTGCCAACTTGCTGACTCCGAAGGTTCATCTTTGTTAGATTTGATCGCTTTTTAGCTCGTTTGATCTTTTGGGGTTGAAATTCCTTATAGGTGATCGTCCACCCATCTATGCATACCTCTGGTGGAAAGAGTGGAGTAATCTTAGCTTGAGAAACTTCTGACTCTTTAGATTCGAAGTTTATCTGACTAGGGATTGGAGCTGGATGTGACAATATAGTAGAACTTGAATATTGATTGCTTCCCAATTCTAGCTCTAGCGAGACTACCTTCCTCTTCTTATCCACATTGTCCTCAGGTACAAGCTGAATACCTTCATACTCAATTCTTTCTCCTGATGGTGTTGTTAGAAGAACCAAACGTTGGGCATGCTTAATCACTCCTTTACAGGCAGATAACCATCCCTGTCCTAAGATAACATCAATTTTCATTGACTCCAAAACGATAAGGTTTGCCATGAAGTTCACCCCCTTAATATCAAGACTAACTTTTGGGCATATGTGGTCTGCCTTCACTTCACCTCCTAGAGAGTTAATCTTCACCGGTTTCCGTATCGGAAGCATAGTTATCTTATGATCTTCTACATATTGGCTAGAGATAAACGAATGTGAAGCTCTGGGATCAAACATCACTGTGGTGGGAGCTGAGTTTACTAGAATGAAGCCATACACAACGTCCTTAGCTCCATGAGTAGTAGTCATATCCACATTATTCAATCTTCCTTGGATGTAGTTTCTCTTTACTTTACTTCCTTGCTCCTGTTTCTTCTTGTCGAAGGTAGCTGAGGACAACGTAGCTTGATCCCCCTGACCTTTGATACCGGTGGTCTCCTCATTACGACCCATCTATGTAGATAAAGAGAGAAGGTTCAGAATAGAGGCAAGGTTTTCATAACAGAACAGAGGCTGAAGTGAGCATAACCTTTTAGAAAATAACAAGGTTGGAGGGAAAACAAGAAGTAAGCAAAGATAAAAGAATGCTAAAACGTCCAGTTCTATCTAGGCTTGCGTCCTACAGTCAGCATTGCTCTGATACCACTTTGTAGCACCTGGTTTTAAGAACAAAACCAGATACACACCATATGTGAGCCCAGAAAGTCAAATCTCACATATAGCTACAAATAAAGGTAATGTCAAAAGACAATGCTTAAATTCATAGCGTATTAGTATAAAGATTATAACCTCAGAGTATAGACAGCGGAAAGACAACTCCGATCTTCAGGCGAAGACTTCAAATCCACAGGGACAACTGACTGGTTGATCACAAGCCTAATTCCTCCAAACTCTAGCAATCTGGTACCCATCCGGGATTTTTATCCAAATATGTGTAAAATAAAGCAAGCATAAGTACATGTCGTACTCAACAAATATAACATGAGGTTCATAAGGCTCAAAAGGCGAACACTAGTTTACTGCAATTAGCTTTTAATTGTCATAATTTTAGCAATTGAGTAGCAACAAGTTTATCCACAAGCCCATGTAAACACATGATCAGGTAAACATGAATAATGAATAGCATAAACAATTAACCATTAGTGAGCATCTTCATCATCCGTATCATTAGTGTTCATCATCTATTCCGTAAGGGTTCCAAGGCTGCTCGTGACCGTGAGCACGGCTGATATACCAGTTTTACACTCTACAGAGGTTGTACACTTTCACTGTGAGTCATGATTTACCCTTTCGCCCGAGGTAGCTAATCTCTTGACCCACTTCCAAGGAAGGTCGGCAGGGTTCACTATGAAGCCTTTCAAAGGTTCGTCTAACAAGTTAGGGCCATTAGATTCACTCGGCAAACAGATGTAGAGCCCCCCTTCCCGATGGCACAATGACGCATAGCCTATACACAAGGGGACAGAGGCCGCACTATACCCGATTCGTCAAGTCATTCTTACGCCAATAAAGGTAACCACTAACAAGCTAGAAAATGTCCTCATACTGAGCTAAAGCCAGAGCCATGTAGCCCTCATAGCTGTACTGTAAGTCCCGGATGATCACTTACAGATAAGTCCTTATGGAGAGGAATCTAGAGCACCAAAAAAACAGCCCAATGCTCTAGCCCTCTGATTCCATGTTGCTAAAAATCATCTTTTAATGTTTATTGCATAATCCATTAGTCAAGTTACAAGATCATGGTCTTTAATTGAGCACTAGCATCATACTACCCAATGCAATAACCAAAAGTGTCAAGGTACAAGTTCAAAAGACTAGGAAATCCTTAGTGACAGTCAAGGTAGCCACATGCAATATGAATTAAATGATTAAAGGTGTATAGGACAAACTTTTCTATATCTTTTGGAGAGGCATTTGAGTAAAAATCGCTTTCTATATCTTTGCACCCTTCAACAACTTTTCTATATCTTGTACAAACTCTAGAAAGTCATCCTCGCTCTCCATCTTTGGCTAGAAGAAACCCAAAATAGAGGATTTCTATATTTAGATCCAATTAAAGAAGCAATTGGAGGGTATTTTTCTACGAGAATCTCTATTCCCATAAATTAGAAAAGATATAAGGAGTTTCTTGAAATGGCTCTTATAGGATAGTAGTAGTATAAACAGACTATGCCTAGTTTGAATGAGTAAATTACCTATCCATTTTTTAGATTACATAGTACAGCGCTGGCGCTCTCGCTGTTGACGGAAATGTCATCTACCACTGAAAGCACAAAACCATTAAACCCTGAAATACTCGCTACTAAGGCTGTTGTAACCACAGGACCTTAGGTGCTACTAAGGCTCTCGTGACCACTAGGCCGCGGTCCTTTCATAATTACCTATCCATTTTTTTGATGTAGAGTAGATGTGCATTTAGAGTGCGGATATGGAAACCTACCAACATATAAATAACTATAGGGACCCGCTTCCACACCAACATGATTTCAAGCGTGGTACCGTAGGAGGGGACAGCACAGCTCAGGATCCACCAATAAGTACGTCTTTTAAACCCATCTGAAGAAACAAATTTAGGCTAGATCACGAACTGGCCTAACTTATTCTTGTGTGATTATATCATATATGGAGCAAAGTCAACATGAACGACTAATTGGTTATTGCACGAAGCTTAAACATGAAGTCGTGTATCTATCGGCGTGGGTTGTCAACAGCCGACGGACGCCACGTAGCTCTCCAAACTTTAAAAAAAGAAATCTTTCAGAGCTTCGGGATTCCGAGTGGTTTCAAATGCCACGAAATTCAGTGGAGACAAGCGAGCTGATTAGCTTTCAGAGGATGGGAACGGTTTTTCGGAGACAGGCGAAGGGAGCTAGCGGAGAGTACTGGCATCTGCCTGCCCCAACCTCAATCGCATGCGCCACCAAAGTCTGTCGGCCAGCCATGCATTCGATGTGAGAGGTCGACCAATGAATCTAACATGATATTTTTTTTAGAAAGGCGACAGAAACTTTGCCGGATTTTTATTAGACGAGGATCTAGCATCATAAATCGAAGTCCACAAAAAAAGCCTGCACACAAACTACAAACATTGTACCAATATACAGTCGTTCGTTGCATCAGCAGCGC
Organism: Miscanthus floridulus; assembly: GCF_019320115.1. NCBI lineage: Eukaryota > Viridiplantae > Streptophyta > Magnoliopsida > Poales > Poaceae > Miscanthus > Miscanthus floridulus. The sequence continues at coordinate 28,891,584 of NC_089597.1, read as the reverse complement.
ATCAGCAGCCAGTAGGTGCAGTGCAGTATAGTACTACAGCTAACTACTACTACTAGCCAGCTGATTAGCAGATTAGCTTCAGCATCCAGTTTTCGATAAGCCTTGGACACACTGGCATCCATCACAAAATCGCCTGTGTACGTACGTAGTACTATATATATATATACAACAGGAGTCGAGGAGTTTGGACACAGTGGCACACTTCCAAACTCCAAAAACCATTCTTGATCGAGCTAGCGCTAGCAGTAGCAGCGCCGCCATGGGTCGCAGAATCTTAGCTTGGCTGTTCATGGTTGTCGTCTTCGTGGGTTCTTTCGCAGCCCCACTTTGCTCCGCTCAAGATGACGGGAGGAGTGTTTGGGCCGCCGGCGGCGCTGTGACGGTGGGCAACGACGGCAGGGCCTACTGCTACCGCGGCGGGAAGATCTGGAACAGGCGCTCCTTGGGGGCGAGGGCGACGATGCCGCCAGCGCCGGTGTCGAACAAGAAGAAAGCCGCGGCGATGCCTGCGCCACCGTCGCCGCCGACGAGAATGTGATGTTATCAATTTGACCTAGCTGCTTCTCCTTATATGTGTCTAATTCCTTGGGCATGCCGCATGCGCATGTACCACCAGCGAGTAGCGTGGACGTTTGTGTATGTTGCGCTGCGTAAACTGCTATCAGCAGTACTACCCCTTGAATCTACCTGCTACAGTCCCCATTTACTTCATTCACTACGTAGAAAACGATTTTTAGTAATGGATCGATTTTTTTTAGAGACGGCTGGTTATGGAGCCGCCCCTACAGTGGTGTGTTTAGGTGCCCAGACACCAGCCGCCCCTACAAATGTAACAGCAGGGGCGGCTGGTGTTACGAGCCGCCCCTACAAATAGGGTCTGATTTGTAGGGGCGGCTCAATCACCAGTCGCCCCTGAAAATGGTATTTGTAGGGGCGGCTGGTGATTGAGCCGTCCCTAAAAATGACCCCGTATTTATAGCTCCTATTTGTAGGGGCGGCTCAATTACCAGCTGCCCCTACAAATGGCCCCCATATAAAACTGAGGCAGCACCTTCTTCCTCCTCGGGTCACTCACTCCAACCCATGAAAGAAAGGTGAGGAGGCCTTGGACACCTCCCAAAAATTGCTCTACTAAGGGGGAAGGTTTTGGTCTCAAATCCTTTGGTGGAGATGTTGTAGAAGGTAAGAAAATGCTATTACACACTTTTTTTGAAGTTTTAATGGTTGATTAGTGAATAATTAGAGTTTTGTTTTTCTCTCTCTTCTATGGTGCTTGAGCTATTTATGATCAAATTAGACCAAACTTTTAAATGTACTAGGGTAAATTAGGGAGGGGAATAAGACCATACCCTTATTTGGTCCATGTTTCTTGATTTTAGTGAACCATTAGTTAGTTTTATGGATGTTTCATGTGCATGTGATCTAGATCTAGGGTTTGGTTTTTTTATTAATTTCGTTTTTGTAAATTTATGTTTGATAAAATTGGACTAGGGTTTGTACGAAAGATATTGGGTAAAGTATAATTATTGCTAATTGTTGTCTTTGAAATTGTTTATTGTAATCAATAAATATGTATTTTAATTATTTATGGATAAATAGGCCATTAATTAATTTTCCTCTACCATGGTGTGTTTGTATGCTTCATGTAATTATATTAGATTTATATTCATATATATCTGAGGTATATACAATTATTCTCAAATAATTATTACTTTGATTAATTTTTATATATATCTGAATAAGTAGTCCTTTAATGTTTGTTTTGTTGTTGTTGTAAAAGATGGAGTACAGGAGCTCTTGGATGTATGGTTCGTTAAGGTTCAAGGCAGGTTTCCGTGAAGAGGTGGATAAATTTATTGAAGCCGCAACGAAGCATGCAACGACATTGAAAGAGAATAAGGATACAATTATTTGCCTCTGTAAAGATTGCAAGAACCGTATGGCATGGACAGATGTGACTATCATCAGATCACATTTGATTATACGAGGATTTGTTGAGGACTACACAGTGTGGATTCATCATGGTGAAACGGTTATTGTTAACGACGAGGATGAGGAGGAATACGACGATGAAACCATAGAATCCCTGTCCCAATATTCAGCCGAGCTTGATGCACAAATGGATTTCGAATTTGGCAATGAACAAGGTGGTGATGCTGGTGGTTGGGATGGTAACGACAAAGGTGGTGCCAATAATGATGGTCGAACACGTGTCGGAGTTGAAGATGATTTAGATGACATGATTCGAACCCTTGGACCAGAGATTTTACTAAATAGCCCGAAAGGTCTAGAAAATTTAGAAAGAGTGACAAAAGCATCGAAGGAGACTGTGTATGGTGTTGAAAAGGGTTGTCCGACACATTGGACATTGCTACGTTTCGTGCTTGAGCTGCTCATCCTGAAGGCTAAGTATGGCTGGTCAGACTGTAGTTTCAATGATCTATTGCATCTCCTGTCATGGGTGCTGCTACAACCAAACTCAGTTCCCGCCAACACATACCAAGCGAAGAAGATCATAAGTCTATTGACAATGGGGGTTGAAAAAATACATGCATGCCCCAACCACTGTATACTTTTTCGTGGTGAAACGTTCAAGTCATTGGATAAATGTCCCCGGTGTGGGGCCAGCCGGTACAAGAACAATGACCTTTACGGTGGGGACGAACCATCCACGGGGAAAAAGAGGAATAAGAAGGGTATAAAAAAGGTGGTACAAGAATCTCAACCCCCAGAGGACACTCCATTAGGCAACGATGCAAAGCAGAGAAGAATTCCTGCCCTGGTAATGTGGTACCTGCCAGTGACCGACCGCTTGAGACGTATGTTCCTAAACCCTAAAGAAGCCGCACTCATGACATGGTGGGATGATGAGCGCAAGGTGGATGATGATAAGATTGTACACCCGGCTAATTGTAGTCAGTGGCAAAGGTTTGATGAGAAGCACAAAGAATTCAGCGATGACCCAAGGAATATACGGTTTGGCCTGAGCACCAATGAAATGAATCCCTTCAATGAGAGGATGAGCAACCACAGCACATGGCCAGTGATCTTGACCATGTACAACATCCCAACATGGTTGTGTCAGAAGAGAAAGTACCTTCTCCTCACTATTCTTATTTCTGGCCCTAAACAACCAGGCATTGATATAGACGTGTTCCTTGAGCCTTTGATGGAAGAAATGAAGAGGCTATGGAGGCATGGGGAGCAGATGTACGATGCATTCCGAAAGGAGGACTTCATATGTAGAGCAATAATATTTGTTACTAACAATGATTACCCCGCGTTGTTTGCTTTGTCTAGACAGATCAAAGGGAAGACGGGATGCTTGGTTTGCTTGGATGGTACTACATGGGTGTACCTGGATGCATCCAAGAAGATAGTTTACCTAAGGAACCGACGCTTCTTAAAGACAAGTCACAAGTACCACAGCAAATTGTTCTTTAGATTTTATGACAACGCTGTGGAGATTGAACCCCCTTCGAAGAGACGTCATAACGGAGAACACGTGTACAGAATGGTGAAAAACATACGCGTCATCTATGGAAAGAAGAATCTGGATGGGACAAACAGAGATAGAAGCACACCTCCTGTCGAAGGCGTACCTTTCAAGAAACAATCAATCTTCTTTCAGTATCTGCCTTATTGGCCAAACTTGAAGGTCCCCCATGCCATTGATGCTATGCACATGCAGAAGAATATCTTTGAGAGTCTCATTGCTACCTTGATGGACATAGGCAAGTCAAAGGATGGTCTGAAAGCACGAAAAGACATGGTGCAGCTAAACGTGATGGCACAGCTTCACCCGGTACCTGAGGCTAATGGAAAATACACTCTGCCCGCGGCGTGCTTCAACCTAACACCAGACGAGAAGAGAGCTATATGCACTTTCCTGAGGGGGATCAAAGTCCCGACTGGGTTTTCAGCAAATGTGAAGAAGCTAGTGTCGATGAAGGACTTGTCAATAACACACTACAAGGCTCATGATTGACATGTGATGCTGACAGTGTTTCTATCTATTGCAATCAGGGCTATAAAGCTAGAGTTCTTGAAAATGGCCATCACCCGCATGTGCTACTTCTTTTCAAAGATCTCACAGAAGACGATTGGCAAGGAAGAGTTGAGTGACCTACATGAATTTGTGGTGGAGACACAAAACCAACTGGAGATGTGTTTACCTCCTGCTTTTTTTGATATAATGCCGCATCTCATGATTCACATGGTTCATCAGATACAGGCGCTTGGCCCTTGCTACTTGCATGAAATGTGGTCCTATGAGCGGTTCATGTCGGTTTTAAGTCGATACGTGCATAATCGAGCATACCCAGAGGGCTCCATGATAGAGGGTTACAGTACTGAAGAAGTCGTCGAGTGCTGTCAAGAGTACCTAAAAGTATAGAAAGGGATTGGTAAACCTGATTCTCGTCACAAGGGTAGGCTGGCTGGGAAGGGCACCAGTGGTAGAAAAGTGTTCATCGACCATGATTACAAAGAGGTGAGTTGGGCGCATTACAGTGTCTTGCAGAGTACACAACTGATGCAACCATATATTGATGAACACTTGGCTATCATTATGGCGGAGAGAAATGGCCGTTCGGATGATTGGGTCATGAAACAACACAAGCAACGACTAACTATATGGTTGAAGGACCAAAACATACCGCCTGAAGAAACCATAGACTCTATTACCATCAGTAGGTTGGCGGAGGGGCCATTGAGACAAGTGACATCTTGGAATGCTTATGACATCAATGGGTACACGTACTATACCCACACAAAGGATAGTAAATATGTGAACCAAAACAGCGGCGTTCGAATAGAGGCTCTCGATGGATTAGGGCGAAAGATCCAATACTTTGGCATCATTGAAGAGATATGGGAACTTGACTATGGAAGGGATATAACGGTGGCCCTATTTCGATGCCGCTGGATCAAACAACACCAACTGAACGAGATCGGATTGAGAGTCCTGGACCTCGAGAATCTAGGCTACCAAGATGACCCTTGGGTGCTCGCTTCACGTGTCGCACAAGTTTTCTATATGTCTGACCCACAAAGTAACCTCCCCCCAAAGAAGAAGACAAAGCACGTGGTTGCCTCCGGGAAACAACACATTATTGGAGTTGATGGCGTGGACGATGTTGAAGCTTACAATAACTATGATGAGATGCCGCTATTCACAGACTTTCCTAAGAAGATCAGTGTTGTAGAAAAGAACCTCCCCAAAGATATAATGCCATGGGAACGAAAAGGTGTCAAGAGGAAAGTCGTTACAGCGGGCTAGCTAGTTGTTGAACGTGGAGTGTTTGTGTAAGTGTGTGTTTGTAAGGCTTCATTTATGCATGCGTGTGAGACTATATATTTATATTTTTGTATGTGTGTGAGACTACATTTTATGCATGTGTGTGAGACTACCCTTTGCAACATCCAGATGACTCTATTTGAACATCCACTCTATTGCAACATACAGAAGTCATTTAGAGTTCATAATACTAGAGTCAAAGTGTTGTTTTTTCATTTGACCAAATTTGACTTGGTCAAACTTGCTCAAATGAGGCACTACATGACCTCAGATGAAAAAACTCTGAATACCAAGTTTGATCATCTCAGAAAGATCTACAATTGTTACATAGCTCATTTTCACATTTGAGAAAGTTTTATCAAACACTAGTCACAAATTCTTGAATCTCATATAGACTTTCTGAAACTATGTCACACACTTGTGAAATTTGAACTACATTTTGTTCAAACTTTCTCAAATGAAAAAATGGACTATATAAGTATTGTAGATCTTGATGAGCTGAACAAAATTGGTATTCAAAACTTTTCAATTTGAGAGAACCTAGGGTTCCGAAAACTAGTTTGTAGGCGTTGAAATTTAAAAATCACAAATTTGAACCGTCCAAACTTTCTCAAATGGAAAGTTGACCAAAACAACAATTGTAGATATTGATTCGTTTAATAAACTTGGTATTCAAAACTTTTCAATTTGAAGTCATTTAGAGTTCATAATACTAGAGTCAAAGTGTTGTTTTTTCATTTGACCAAATTTGACTTGGTCAAACTTGCTCAAATGAGACACTACATGACCTCAGATGAAAAAACTCTGAATACCAAATTTGATCATCTCAGCAAGATCTACAATTGTTACATAGCTCATTTTCGCATTTGAGAAAGTTTTATCAAACACTAGTCACAAATTCTTGAATCTCATAGACTTTCTGAAACTATGTCACACTTGTGAAATTTGAATTACATTTTGTTCAAACTTTCTCAAATAAAAAAATGGACTATATAAGTATTGTAGATCTTGATGAGCTAACAAAATTGGTATTCAAAACTTTTCAATTTGAGATAACCTAGGGTTCCGAAAACTAGTTTGTAGGCGTTGAAATTTAAACATCACAAATTTGAACCGTCCAAACTTTCTCAAATGGAAAGTTGACCAAAACAACAATTGTAGATATTGATTCTTTTAACAAACTTGGTATTCAAAACTTTTCAATTTGAAGTCATTTAGAGTTCATAATACTAGAGTCAAAGTGTTGTTTTTTTATTTGACCAAATTTGACTTGGTCAAACTTGCTCAAATGAGACACTACATGACCTCAGATGAAAAAACTCTGAATACCAAGTTTGATCATCTCAGCAAGATCTACAATTGTTACATAGCTCATTTTCCCATTTGAGAAAGTTTTATCAAACACTAGTCACAAATTCTTGAATCTCATATAGACTTTCATAAACTATGTCACACACTTGTAAAATTTGAACTACATTTTGTTCGAACTTTCTCAAATGAAAAAATGCACTATATAAGTATTGTAGATATTGATGAGCTGAACAAAATTGGTATTCAAAACTTTTCAATTTGAGATAACCTAGGGTTCTGAAAACTAGTTTGTAGGCGTTGAAATTTCAAAATCACAAATTTGAATCATCCAAACTTTCCCAAATGGAAAGTTGACCAAAACAACAATTGTAGATATTGATTCGTTTAACAAACTTGGTATTCAAAACTTTTCAATTTGAAGTCATTTAAAGTTCATAATACTAGAGTCAAAGTGTTGTTTTTTCATTTGACCAAATTTGACTGGTCAAACTTGCTCAAATGAGACACTACATGACCTCAGATGAAAAAACTCTGAATACCAAGTTTGATCATCTCAGCAAGATCTACAATTCTTACATAGCTCATTTTCCCATTTGAGAAAGTTTTATCAAACACTAGTCACAAATTCTTAAATCTCATATAGACTTTCATAAACTATGTCACACACTTGTGAAATTTGAACTAAATTTTGTTCAAACTTTCTCAAATTAAAAATGCACTATATAAGTATTGTAGATCTTGATGAGCTGAACAAAATTGGTATTCAAAACTTTTCAATTTGAGATAACCTAGGGTTCCGAAAACTAGTTTGTAGGCGTTGAAATTTAAAAATCACAAATTTGAACCATCCAACTTTCTCAAATGGAAAGTTGACCAAAACAACAATTGTAGATATTGATTCATTTAACAAACTTGGTATTCAAAACTTTTCAATTTGAAGTCATTTAGAGTTCATAATACTAGAGTCAAAGTGTTGTTTTTTAATTTGACCATATTTGACTTGGTCAAACTTGCTCAAATGAGACACTACATGACCTCAGATGAAAAAACTCTGAATACCAAGTTTGATCATCTTAGCAAGATCTACAATTGTTACATATATCATTTTCGCATTTGAGAAAGTTTTATCAAACACTAGTCACAAATTCTTGAATCTCATATAGACTTTCATAAACTATGTCACACACTTATGAAATTTGAACTACATTTTGTTCAAACTTTCTCAAATGAAAAAATGGACTATATAAGTATTGTAGATCTTGATGAGCTGAACAAAATTGGTATTCAAAACTTTTCAATTTGAGATAACCTAGGGTTCCGAAAACTAGCTTGTATCGTTGAAATTTAAAAATCACAAATTTGAACCGTCCAAACTTTCTCAAATAGAAAGTTGACCAAAACAACAATTGTAGATATTGATTCGTTTAACAAACTTGGTATTCAAAACTTTTCAATTTGAAGTCATTTAGAGTTCATAATACTAGAGTCAAACTTGGTATTCAAAATGCATTTGTAGGGGCGGCTAGATCAGGAACCGCCCCTATAAATGGATTTGTAGGGGCGGCTAGATCAGGAACTGCCCATAAAATAGGAGGGAGTATAAATAGGAGAACCGACGCACGGGAGTCAGTCTGGGCGCTGTCTTCTTCCACCGATGCCGTCAGGCTGCCCGCGCGCCTAGGGTTTCCGCACCAGTCCCGTGCCCACCCCCGCGCCCTCGCCCGCCCCCGGCGCCCGACGCTCGGCGTCCCGCACCCTTCCCCTGGCGCTCGGCGTCCCGCACCCGGCCGCCGGCCCCCGGCGCCCGCCCACACCAGCCCCCGGCCCCGCGCCCGTGCCCGTGCCCGCCCACGGCGCCCGGCGCTCGGCGTCCCGCACCCGGCCCCCGGCGGCCGCCCCCACGCGCCGACCCCCGGCGTCCCGCGCCCGGCCCCCGGTGCCCTCCCCCGCGCGCCGGCCGACCCCCAGCGTCCCGCGCCCGGCCCCCGACGCCGGCCCATCCCCGTGCTGGAGTTCTACTCCCCGCGCTGCCGCCTGTGCGCCTCGCTGCAGGGCCTCGTGCGCGAGCTCGAGGACGGTGCCGGTGGTTCCGCCAGCTTCGTGCTCGCTGACGCCGAGGACGACCGGTGGCTCCCCGAGGTGAGTCCCCCCTTGCCATCTTCTTTGGCAAATTCAGACAATTCGTCAAATTGGTTTTGTTCTGTTAATTTTGTCTTTGCTATGGTAATTTGGTCATATTGGTTTTGTTCTGATCAATTTATGATGAATAGATGTTATGTTGTTCTTTGATGACATGACAAACCTGTAGCCATTTCATAGAAGATAGAACCGCACATATAGTAACAATAGCACTGTTTATGAGTAAAGTCACAGCTCTCGTACTGTGAATGCACACAAATTAGTCTACTGCTCTCACTGCAATGCAAAACAATACTGATGGCAAGAAGCGTTTCTTTTGGAATGCCCAACACATCAGCTAGATCATTGTTCGACTACACAGCCATTTAGCCTGTTTAAATCTATTTCACAAATCGTGCATGTTGAACTTGCATGTTTGCTAAGATCATTGTTCGACTACACAGCCATTTAGCCTGTTTATACGCAGTGTAGATGCTACAATGTAGCTTACCATATCCGTTTAATCAGCCATTTATTCTGTTTAGTCCGTTTAAATAACCATTTATAGTCTAAATAATAGTTACAGTAAACCATATGTGACCATTTAATCCGTTTTAAACTAACAATGGGTAAGATGGATAGGCATGTAGCAGGTTGTTGATTTGCATGTATATGCATCGGCACTTAAAATACAGATTGGACCTATATGCATCGGCACTTAAAATACAGATTGGACCTATATGCATCGGCACTTGCAATACATATTTATATTGGACCTCCTAAAGCTAGCTGTCAGTGTCCATAACTCTACCAAATACTACCATTCTGGCATGCACGCACACATAAATTAAGACAAGACTGCTCTTCTCAGATGGAGTAGTAAAACTGAAGGGCAAACTTGCTACCACACTAAATTACACCACGGAGTGTAAGATTCTTCATTTCTATGTGTTGTCTGTGCCGGAACAAATTGGTTCTTGGCTTTTTGTTCTAGTGTGCTGTTTGTTCGAGAAAGAGAGAGGGTTTTGTTTTTTCTCTACTTGCTTTGCGTCTAGTGCCTGCATTGCACGCATGGCCCCTTATGTATGTATTTTAGTTCAGTCTTGTTATTCTTTATTTAGGTTTTAGTTTTTGGAATTTCTATGTGTATGGATAAGTAGCCTTGATACATTTATTCAAGAGTCTCTATTTTGGTACTGTCGGGATCTCCCCCATAGTCTTTTCAGTCAAAAAAAAGAGCGTGTGAAATATCAAATGACCCCTGTTAGCTGCCCAATGACACCTTCTTAGCTCTCTATCTCCCATCTCCAGAAGAAACCTGCTATCACCCAAAAGCACTGGCCTACACAGCAGTGGCACAACTGCACATACAGTTAGTCAGTTACTGAACCTGATCTCTGTGCCAAAAAAATACTTGGAAGTGGAACTGCTGCAAATTCTGCTTGGGTAATGGTGCAATATAACACATGTCACCAGCCAACCTTGGACATAGTTCTTATAGTGTGAAAATGCTTTTCTGTGCTGTATTTCCTTGCTCAAGTTTTTCTTTCGCCATGTTCAAACCAAGTTTCCTCTTCCTGAATGAGAATAACCAAAAGATTAACTTAAATGTTGATGATTACAGCTTAGGCATTAGGAATTGCACATTAACCTGTTATCGTTGCATCTAATAAACAGCAAAAACTACTAACAGTAGGGCAATCTTGTACAACTGTCTACTTGCTCAATTTACATTCATTGGTTAGAAACATGTTCCGCTTATGATATTTGTTGCTGTGTGTGGTCATGCAACTATTTTTTTAATGTAGTCTTTGTGTTATCTCTTAAGTTGGTCTTGTAGATTTTATTGAAATGTTTCCATTAGCTTATAGTTATTAGTGGTTTAGTTTTAGTAGTCTTTTTTTATTCAGTTTCATTCATTTCCATTTTTGATGTGGCTGTGTGTGTTGACTGTGCTAACAGTAGGGCAATCTTGTACCTCTGTCTCCATTTGATTTCGTTGAAGGACCTGCTTGGATAGGGTCTTGTTTGTTCTGTTATTTCAGTTTTTAGAACATGGCTATTTTATTGATTTATTTGTTCCATTTGTTTGTTATGCCATGAGACCATGGTTGTGCTTCCTTGATTCTTAAGCTGGTAACTGAAATGTGAAAATCTGGTTGATAGACAAAGTCCTCTCTAGCTGCTGGCTCAACTTGGCTCAACTGCTGGCTGCTACTTCTATACTACTAAGTGGCTCCTGCTATACTACTATCCTACTACTCCTCTACTACTACTACTACTCTACTTCTACTGCTAGCTACTCCTACTACTACTAGTTGGCTGCTACTCTACTCTCTTCCCTAGCTGCTGGCTGCTACTCTACTCACTTCCCTATACTACTAAGTGGCTGCTACTAAGTGGCTCACTTCTACTACTCTATCTACGACTACTACTGTATCTAAGTGGCTGTTTCTCTCAACTACTGGCTGCTACACTTCTCTACTATGTGGCAGCAGTCAACTGTTTTTTGGCTAATTTTCCTATCCTCTATGTTTGGGAAGCAGCAGCTGCTTGTTTTTACACCTTTTCCTCTCTATGTTTGTTAAGCAGTTGTTGCTTTTTTTTTGCCAAATCTCCCCTCTCCTCTCCTTTGTTTTGCCGATGATGAAATTGTCTAAGTCCATACATTATATGGAATATGAGCTGATGATCAAGACTTGTGAGGAACTTGGCATCATTAGCAGCCGCCCCTACATTACCTTCTCCTCTCTTCTCTGTTATGATGCCTTGATGCTCCAAGTTCAAGATCAGATGATGATTGACATGTTTCTGAGGCCTCTACCACTGCTACTTCTCGTTTTTTTATATTGTTGTTTTATAGGACTACTTTGGTTTATAGACCTTTTTGATTTCTTATACCTTCTCACGTACCTAAAGCACACTTTCTTGCATCTTTTAGAACAAAGCGCGAAATAATGTCGCGGACAACAGACCGTGCAGCTCGATGCCCCAAGCATGATGAGTAGCCAACCCTTGAGGAGCAAGCACTAGAGGACCAGCTTACTCAGGAACAGTTCGATAACGAGGTAGAAAAGGATCTAGAAGTGATGCTTACTCAGGAGGAGTGTGACGAGGAGGAAGGCCCCAAAGGAGAGGCTGCTGAAGGCGAAGAAGAAGAGGATGATGAGTCAGAAGAGGGATATGAAAGTCCCGAGGATCCTTTCCCACCTGAAGCAAGATGGAGGCCAACGGAGGAAGATTTGGACAAGGATTTTGACCCGAACGAGGAGGTAGGGAAGAAGCCTTAGCTTGTAAATTTTGCTAAAGCTTTGGCTGTGTTACCTCTGCTAACACTTTGACCTGTCCTATATACAGGTCCCTCCTAAAACTCAGAAAAGACGACGTCGACGTCCGCGACATCTCGCTGGACAAGACGGAGTAGAGGAAAGGAGAGCAAAGGCAACAACCACAGAGATGGATCACGATGCCTCTGCTCCACAAACTCAAGACACAACCATGACTACCAAGCCTAAGAGGAAATGAGGGGATAGAAAAGGAAATCTATATCCAGATAAGGCTTGCTATGTGATAACGGAGGTTGGGCCAGCAGGGGAGATCCGTAATGCGATCGGGGCCCTAGTAAGAGATAAATTGAACCCAGCAATCCCTAACTGGAAAGAGGTACTAGAGAACATAAAAAATGCACTATGGGATAGGCAGCTGAAGGTCAATTTTAGATTTCCGAAGGGTAAGCACGAATTGGTAAAAAAATGCTATCAGGATGATGGGAGAGTCATTTCGACGTTGGAGGTCGGAGCTTAACACGAAGTATATCCAAAAGAGGTTAACTCCCTTCAATGAGTTCAGCAAAATAACTCCTATTCAATGGGAGGAGCTCGTGGCTCAGAAGACTTCAGCGGAGGCATTGGAGCTCAGTGCTCGTAACACCGAGCTAGCGAAGAGGAACAAACACCACCATCATCTAGGCCCCGGTGGCTACTATGCCAAGGAAGAGAAGTTTAGGAAGATGGATGAAGAGGCCGCAGCTGCTGGGAATATCAATCTGACGAAGTTGAAGGTACGCTCAAGGAACTGGATATATGCGAGGAGTACAGAACCATCCGGCAGTAATCTTAAGTTTGATAAGCCGGAGACCCAAGAGGCGGTATCAAGGATACTGAAATATGCTGAAGACAAAGAGACGGGCTCATTCAATCCTTCTAGAGAGAGGGACGAGCTTAGCCTTGGCTTGGGAAACAAGGAGCACACAGGCCGCACCAGGGGGCTAGGGAAAAGGATGACATGGAAGCAAGGATTCGAAGAGGACAGGCACATGTACAAGAAACATGGCCGAGACTGGGAGACTAGTCTTGAGCTCCAAGTGAAGGCTCTAGTTGCGAAGGCGCTGGAGGAGCAAGGAATGTCTACGGAGCCACGTATATTAGTGACGCCACCGGGAGTAGTGGCATTAGTTACCAGCCCTCCGAAAGTTCCTAGCAGCCAAGGTTCCACTGCAGCCACAACCTCAGTCGATCTCATATGAGAACCTACTAGTTGCACCTTGGTGTTTCTCAGCGGCCGGCAGAACACTGTGATAGAGGTGGCAACGGGTGTTGCACATCCTCCCGGTGGCTTACACCACAATAATAAGATACCGCCGGACTACACTAGGGTCGAGGTGCATACAGTGAAGCCCGAGTTCATGCAGTGGAGGATAGACTACGCAACTCCCGAGGGGCTAGTGTTACTCGGAGACGTTATGGGGCAGTTCATCCTCTGGCACAAATGGGACATTATATTGACTACTTCTTCGCCGCCTCCCTCTCTCCCAAATTTGGAGCGAGTTGTTGAGGCCGGGGAGATATTTTCACCGTCTCGTGACCCCCACATTCCTGAGATGCCACATTCTTCCCCGCCTTCTATCGAGCATGTGCCTGATGAGATGCCACAACCTTCTCCAGCTCGTACCGGGCAAGTGCATCATGAGATGCCACAGTCTTCTCAACAAGCACAACCAATACATGAACAACGAGTGCCTCCTGAAGAAGGTGATGCACAAGAAGATGAGGACGTGCCTGAATGGGAACTCTGAAAGAAGATTCCAATCCACATAAGGCCAGTTTATGTTCCGATCAAAGACGTCTCGTCGGTGTCCAAGTGGTATTCCCATGATCAGTTCAAGCCTGAAAACCAAGTTAAAAAAAGTCCCATCACGGGGTTCTGAGGAGGCCGTCAGTAGCAAACTTCACCAAATTGCAAAGCAGTATCCAAATGTTGATGCCATCGAATGGTCAAAGGATTGCCCGAAAAAATATGAGAGAGGCAAGCCCTTCCTACCAAACCGGGACATCCAGCGCCTACCACTTGGAATGAGAAGGTTCCATGATTGGTACTTGCGTGTTCTCCCAACGAGCATAGATATCATACAAGCATGCTTTCCCACTGGCACATTTGGAAGCCTAGCCGGGAAAATTGTCTTTGACTTCAATGACATGCACACATGCTTTCACCTAGGAGAAATGGAGATGAATCTAATTCACACGTGGTGCCTGTAAGTCCTTGTCCTCCTGATATGATATGAATGTAATCTTTGAATTTTGTTGTAACTAACCCACGCCGTGATTTGTAGAATGCAAGTGCACATTGTCAAACAAATGCCAAGTGTGAAAGCCGGGTATGTAGACCCTCAAGCTATAGCCCAAACAAATTTTAATTACCCTAAACGGTGGACACTGGATGCCAAAGAGCTAGCAGCTGCAAAGACTCTTCGGGAGAAAGAGCGCATCCGTAGTGCGAAGCTAGGGGAAGAGTCCCTTAAGGTTGCGGCATACATTGCCTTGGCTTTCAAAAATCTCCAACACCACTCTACTATATGGCTACCATACAACTTCGAGTAAGCTCAACTCTATACTTAAAGCTTTGTTCGATATATTTCATTCAATGCAAAAGGGCTTATCTAGTTCTATGATTAAATCCATGCAGCAACCACTGGATTTGTATAGCCGTCGACGTCGGGAGGAGCATGGCATGGGTCTTTGATTCATTAGATAAGGACACGGTGACATACAAAGACTTCATATCGATTCTCAAGATGTATACATATCGACAATCCTCATTAGCTTATATGTTTGTATACATACTTGTAACGTTCACTTTTGGATACTAACAAGTTGTATTTGCTAAAATAATTCGAACAGGGCATTTAGGTTCTATGTCACTAATCATCATGGAAGGCATGATCCAGCAAGGAAGGAAAAGCTGGCTATAAAAACACTATGTGCGGTAAGTGTAACTTACTTCTTCAGTACTCCGTTACATGGCTGTCAAAAGCATTACTTAACATTTTCATATGCAAAACACACAGTGCCCCAAGCAGAAGCCTGGGAGTGTACATTGTGGATACTATATATGTTCTATGATGGGTAACACCGGTGCCTACAGGAGACACCCCTTAAGGGTAAGTTTGAATCTCTTCACCCGTAGTATAAAAACTTCGTAAATGGTATGAAATACTAAACTGAAACTTGTTTTCTTGTAGTGGAGAGAAGAGAAAGGAATGAAAAGAGACCCATACAAGGATGACCAACTCTTAGAGCTCGTCGGCGACCTTTGCAACTTCACATTGGACCAGATTGTACACGTCAGAGGCACCTACCATGATGGAGAGTCTGACTTAGGTACAAATCCTCAGTACCAACACCTTCGTGAGACTGAAAGGCTAGCTCTAGGACGTTGATAACAATGTGTATGGAATTTGTATATTTAATGATGGATTGTATATATTCATGTGAATTGGACTTGTAATTGTAGTTTATAGAATACTCTTATGCTTGTAGTCGCGGTCGTGGGGTGTTCGGCAACACGAACGTTGGTCACGGGGCGTTCGGCAACGCGAACGCGGTTCGGAACGTTGGTCGCGGGGCGTTCGGCAACGCGAACGGTGTTCGGAACGTTGTTGTGGGACGTTCGGCAAAGTGATTTTGAATTGAAAATTTCATTTTTTTTGCGGGAAAATGTACTGTAGGGGCAGTTCTAGATTGAACCGCCCCTACAAATACCTGTTTGTAGGGGCGGCTGGTACTACAGCCGCCCCTACAAATCTATTTGTAGGGGCGGCTAGTAATAAGAGCCGTCCCTACAAATATATTTATAGGGGCGGCTGGAAACACTAGCCGCCCCTACAAATCGATTTGTAGGGGCGGCCTGAGAACCGCCCCTACAAATGCATGATTTGTAGAGACCCTTGCGTAGGGGCGGCTGGGCAAACCGTCCCTACAAATGGTCTACAACCGACCCTAGAAATGCTTTTTGACGTAGTGATTACTTGTGTACTTCGGACATTAAATACATCTCTATGTAAAGCTTGCTGCCTGGTTTGTCCATGACAGTAGTCTTCTACAATGACACCTCATCATAGGTATATATAGGAGAAGTGTATACTGTATCTTATTTTTCTCGATCATGCAAAAGGTTTGCGTTGCGCGTCTTTGTACTAAGATAGATGAATGATTTGATATAACACGCCTTAGCGACGCCCTAAAAGATAAAAAAAAGTTTTATATGGACGCTCAGACTCTCCCTAATATATAGGGTATCTTAATGGGCTCCTCTCCCGCGTGCCATCTCCATTCCTCTGCACGGCCTCATCCTCTTCCCTCCAGTGCACCGAGCATCCAAGCCTATAAGGGCAACTTTAGGGTATACTATTTTTAGCTTGCGTGCTAACACTGTACATATCAATAGGGTTCTACCTTGATATAAAATGGTCTAGTGTGTGGCAATCTACGTAGGCCCCACTCTACCGGAAAAGAGAACAAAAGCACTTTTATCTGTTCTCCTCTTCTTGTGCAAATCACATATTTGGTGCAAACATACAATGCATTCTAAAAATCTTTACTTAGGCCATCCATTTTTTTTGAAACTTGGTACATTGATAGTGCATCCATATATGATCCATATACAAAAGTTAGACGCAAACTCAAACCAGAAAAATTGATATGAAAATAACAAATTTCAGGTGAATCAGCACTAGAAGACAAAAATTCTAGGTTTTGTCTTGTGGTGAAAGCAACTGAAATTTGTTATTTTCATATGATTTTTTCTAGTTTGAGTTTACATCTCAACTTTTGTAGAGTACACATATAAATGTACTATGGATGTACCAAGTTTCAAAAATCTTCGAATAACTGAAGTATAATTTTTGAAATGGTTTGCATGTTTGCGCCACAAATTTCCCCGAGATGGAGAAACAAGGCTAGAGAGGGAGACTATTTTTCTTTATTTCCTTGGCACCGTGTGCTAGAATAGGACAAAGGTGCATGTTGAGTCTAAGCTAGCACCTGGGGTCCAACATATTGCACCTCTTAAGCATTTCTCTATCTTCTAAACACATGGTCCCAACGAAGGCAGAAAGAAAAAATTTCCATATATTAATTAATTAAACTTCCACATCAACAATTTGTTGACATGGCAGTGAAGTCAATGAGAAAAGACAAGAAAGCCGGGTCTTACTCTTACCTAAATTTGGAGCGACCATCAGGTCGTGAGATGTGGCGTCATCTTCTTATCATCTAGTGGCTTCCTGGAGGCCAAATTTTTTACTTTTTAGCCATTTTTTTGAAAGTTTCTCACAAATAGACCCCTGGCGGAAAGAATTCAAAAAATGAACCCTAGCTCGGCGCCATCGATGCTGGCGCCGAGCTCGGCGCCAGCGTCCCTGGCGCCGAGCCCCTGGGCTGGGACGAACTTACATGGAAGGAAGCTCGGCGCCAGTCACTCTGGCGCCGAGCTCGGTGCCGTAGATGCTGGCGCCGAGCTCGGCGCCGTTGATGTTGGCGCCGAGCATGCAGTTTCAGGCTAATGGTGGTAATTGTTTGGTGGCTTGGGAAAGGGTGCAGCGGCCTCTTGAATATGGTGGACTTGGGATCCAGCGTTTTAAGGATTCGTTGGCTGTGGGCTGAGAAAACCGACCCATCAAGACCATGGGCTGGTCTTCCGGTACAAGTCCCCCGCAAGGCTCAGGCCCTCTTCAATATTACAGTAGATATGCCATAGCAGGGAATGGTGAGAAAAATCAGTTCTGGACAGATAGATGTTTGGTGATGGTGCTTCGACATCATTTTGGCTGGATAACTGGTTAAGGGAAAATCCCCTTTCAACAACCTTTCCAGCGCTCTTCACTCACGCCCGAGATTCAGATCTCTGTCAAGTCAGTCATGCAGTGTGGCCTTCGAAACACACTACACCCCTGCCTATCCAGAGCTGCCAGTGCTGAGTTTGCCAAGGCAGCAACGGAGCTTGGACATGTGCAGCTTAATACATGTTTCGAAGATGACTCTCACAACATGTAGGCAGGACATGTCTACAGAACTTCAGTCAGCACGGGGTATGCAGCGATTGAAGACGCTGACCACATCATCTCCTAATGTCTATTTGCCAGGAAATTCTGGGAACATTTGTGTTTGGTTTGCATGAATTATTTCTCAACCCTGAAAAAAAGAATGGAGAAGCAGTAGTATAGTCTCTACTCTGCGAGAAGGGATTTGAGAAATCAAAATCCAAATGCAAGTAGTAGACGCCAAAAATTAGCCACTATTTGCTAGTATCTTGTGCCCAGATCTGAACATAATTCGAATGAGCAAAGCTGAGCTGAATCAATGGATGCTCTTCTATTCGGTGGACTCGTTGAGCCGGCGTTGGCCACGGGAGCTCCGTGGACTCGTCTTGGAGTTAATCAGCGGCACCCGAGCAATCGACTACCCAGACTCGACTAGCTGGAGATGTTGTTAGGGGCCATCCAGCCCTGGCGCTGAGCACGTCAAGGAGTCGGCGACATGTCCACTACTCCAAACTCCGAAGAAAGGCGGCGTTACCGTATCGCACCTGGAGTTGTGCACACCCGTGGAGCTCGGCACCTTGTCCTGGGCAGCTCCACTGCCGCGACGGCAAGGCAAGCGACGTAGTTCCACATCTCGGCGCCTGAGAGGCATGTGATGAGGCTATAGACAGTGTTCGGGCTGACGGGATCGAGCCCCCTACGGCGGCGCTACGCCATGTGGATGAGATCTCAACAGCCTTGGAAGAAGATGACGCCTCGAATTTGAACACCTCGTTTACGGCGGCTGAAACTGCATGCTCGGCGCCAGCGTCAACGGCGCTGAGCTCGGCGCCAGCATCTACGGCGCCGAGCTCGGCGCCAGAGTGACTGGCGCCGAGATTTCTTGCATGTAAGTTCGCCCCAGCCCAGGGGCTTGGCGCCAGGGACACTGGCACCGAGCTCGGCGCCAGCATCGATGGCACCGAGCTAGGGTCCATTTTCTGAATTCTTTCCGCCAGGGGTCTATTTGTGAGAAACTTTCAAAAAAAGGGCTAAAAAGTAAAAAAATTCGGTCCTGGAGGCAGCCATCTGATCACCGAGAGACCGCATCTTGGTGAAGTATTCAGTAATGGTCATGGCCCCCTTCTATGTCGTGGAGAGGCCAGCATACGTTGACAGACCGGACACGATCGTTGCATGGTGAAAGTCACTATGCCAGATTTGCACATCACTGTCGGCATCATCACTGTTGGATTTATGAGAACCGACAGTGATATATCTTCACTGCCGGTTATGAGCTTGAAAATGAAAAAAATGATTGGGGCTAGGCTAAAACTGGCAGTAAAGGACCAAATCACTGCCTGTTTGTGGCTTGAACCGATAGTATTTTGGCGGCCACTCATCACTGCCGGTTTAAGCCAAGAGCCGACAGTGATTAGGCTCTATCACTGTCGGTTCTAGCCAAGAACCGACGGTGATAAGCCTACAACACAAAAAGCTGCAGCCGTCCTCTCCTCCCTCCTCTCTTCTATCCCAAGAACAGAGGCGCGCGTTTGGACCCTTCCCTCCATTGTTACGGCTGCTCTTCACCATGAAGCTAGTGCTTGGATTTTGAAGAATGACTTGATCTTTTTTGCTTTAAGGTTAGTAACAAACATCCACTTCTTTGATTTTGTTGCTTAATTAGCTTCGTTTTGATGTCTACATTGCTTGATTCTCATTCTAGTTCTTTCTTCATTCTAGAGAGCACTTTTTCAATTAGATATTTGTGCAAGGCTCAAATTATGGTGAATCCATCATCCAAACGGTTGATGTCTATGAACACATTTAAATTCCTAGCTAATTATTCCATGGTGGTCAAGATCATCATTGTTAGTATGTGATGCTATAATTAGTTCTTAGAAGTAGAGTAGAATAGATGTTCTTCATTATTGCGCAATAATTGTTTTTTACTATGATTTTCAATTTACAGGGCCGGGCTACCAATTTCAATTTTCCAATAATTAGTGTACAATAATGTTTTCCAAAAATGGTACTTTCGAGCTACAATTGTTGTTCATGAAGCTCGATTTCTTATTAATTCTTTATAATTACTGCCTCAGTATTTTTTTGTGTAGAGATGGATCGAGAGTGGATGCATCTATCTCGAATGAACAAGCGGTACATGCATGGCGTCAACCAGTTTATCACCGACGCCAAAGCCCATGCTGGGAATGAAAACCCTGTCTTCTGCCCATGTAAAGATTGTAAGAATCATAAGAACTTTCATCAAATTGAGTCTATATGATCGCACTTGATTACCAGGGGGTTCATGCCAAACTATACGATATGGACTATGCATGGCGAGGTTGGTGTGAATGTTCTACAGGAAAACGATGATGATGTGGACATACCTGACGTAGCCATCCACGATGTTGACGAGGAACCCGATGTCAATACGGAACCTATGGCCACAGTTAATAATGTGTTTAAGAACACGCTAGCTAACGACACCAAGGATAACGATGGCATTTCTCAGCTGCTACGTAATGTAGAGACCGGATGTCTGAGTGAAAGACAGCTGAGAAAGCTAGAGAAAATGAGACAAGATAGCAAAACACCATTGTATAGGGATTGTCCAATGAGCAAACTAGAAGCCGACATCATGCTGTTAAAGTTCAAATCAACAAACGGATTGAGCGATAAAGGTTTCGATCAGTTGTTAGGTATAATAAGGAAAATGCTCCCAGGAAAAAAACGAGTTGCCATAAAAGACATACTTGGTCAAGCAAATGATCTGCCCTATCGACCTCGAGGTTGAAAAAATCCACACGTGTTCCAATGATTGCATATTGTACCGTGGAGAAAAATACAAAGACTTGGACAAGTGCCCCAAGTGTGAAGCTCCACGGTACAAGGAAGGGCCGTCAGATGAGGGTATCAAGATCAGAGGAGGTCCTGTAAAGGTCGTTTGGTATTTCCCTATAGCTCCCCGGGTGCATAGGCTGTTTGCATGTGCAAAGTCAGCCAAGCTATTATGCTGGTACGGCGAAGAGCGTAAGAAAGATACAATGATGAGGCACCCCGCCGATGGGCATGACTGGAGGACTATCGATACTATGTTCTATAAGGACATCGGTGGAGAGGTAAGGCAACTTTGTTTTGCTTTGAGCACAGATGGGATGAATCCTTTCGACCAGGTTAGAAGCAATCATAGCACCTGGACAGTGACGCTCTGTATATACAATGTTCCACCTTGGGTCTGTATGAAGTGGTCGTACATCCAGATGCCACTACTGATCCAAGGGCCAAGACAATCTGGGAATGACATCAATGTGTTTCTGGAACTAGTGATCGATGAACTAGTGGAGATGTTTGAAAAGGGTGTGCCGGATGTTTTAGACGGGCCTGCGATACTTCGAGAACTCAACAAACTGGAGGTTGTCCTTGAGAAGGGGGACAATGCAGTAGCAGTGCCTGATGGGAGCGTTTGAAAGAAAAAAAATCTGTATTCTGGAAACTACCTTACTGACCATTTCTGAGTGTACGCCACTATCTTGATCCCATACACATCACTAAAAATGTGTATACCACAAATCAACCCATGAGCGAACTCATCCAGAAGATCTCCCAGGTAACTGAGGAGGTGAGGCATGGGACTCGCACTTCTAATAGGGAGAAAGACATGCTCACCCAAGCACTCAGAACCAAGGAGCACCCTGGTCGCACTAGAGGAACCGGTGTTGTTCCTTGGAAACTAGAATTCCCCCAAGAATCTAACACTTACCGGAGCCGCTCGAGGGGTAGAGCAGAACATGAGGCAGAGTATTTGAGGCGACTAAAAGAGATGGAAGATAGAATGGAAGCACGGATTGAGGCGACTGTTGAAGCGCGAGTCGAGCAAATTTTGCTCTCCAAGGGGTCAGGAGTACCACAAAACCCTACTCCTACTGCCATTAGCCCACAGTTTAGGGGTCGCAGCAGCTACGGATCGACCCTGCTCGACAAAGAAGAGGTGAATGTGCCTCATCCGGTGGACGGCATCACTAAACCCGTCAATGTCAAGTTGTACATCCGTCAGGAATGGACAAAGGACAAGGTGGCGCTCGGCTAGGCCTAGCCTACGGGAGACGAGACAATTAATGGTCGCCCAATTCCACAGGGGTATGCTTGCGTCACCATTGACAGAATAGTTAATAAGAAGTATAACAAGATACCCATTGAGTATCCCATAGCGGAAGACATGCCAAAACTTGGTCAAAACAAGGGCTCTCAAGTGGCCTGGCGCAAGCGCTTCATTAAGCTTGACCATTAATTGTCCTCTGATGATGAGGACGACTGCGAGTCTTCGCCCACCTGCGATGATCACTCACCATCTCCCAACAGAGATCACTCCCCTCCTCATCTAGAGCCATCACCCCCAAGAAGATAGAGGTCTCCTTCTATTCCTCCTCGTCTGACTCCATCTTCATCAGCCCTGAGAAAAGAGACTCCTCCTCCTCCTCCTCCATCTTCATCAACGTCGGGAAAACAGAATTCTCGTCGTCATCCTCCTCCTCCTCCTCCACCTCAGCCCAAAACAAGATCAAGGACATCCTCGCAGTCGCAGAAAAGGTCCTTGGATTCGGTCGCTAATGCTCCCAAAGTGGACCAACAGAAAAGAAAAAGGTCATTCAGTGGCAGCGTTACCACCTTGATGAAAGAAAAATTTACAGCACACATCTCGAAGGAAGATTGTGTTAGTTTCTTCAATCTCTATGCCTCACTGCCTTTGTTTTTGTTGAAGTCCAAATTTGAAAGACAAACACAGAATAAATACACTACAACAAGAGACAAAGAAATACACAATAAAGATTTAAGGAACATACAGAAGTACGTTAAAGACAACCCAGGATTAACCATGGAAGAGGCCGCAAACATCTATTATGATGTACAAGGGACGGGAACACCGGTAATGAAGTATGAAAGGGGCAATCTTTTGGTTCCCGATTATGAGTATAAAAATCTGACAACATATATGCGCCAGTTACATGAATATTACATGGCTCAAGCAACAGAGATGGACGACTTTGGTTTTGAGGTTATTATCCGTTTGCCACATGTTTTCCATTATCCTGAAGAAGAGAAGTTCGATGTCGAGTGGGAGTGCACTAGTAGAGAAACGACCTTTGATCCCACCTCGAAATTTGGCTTTAGACCCGATATTTTTCACGCCCGGGACTAGAGAGACCTTTAGTCCCGGTTTGTAGCTTCAACTAGGACTAAAGGTCCCTGCCCAACGGCTACTGCGGCAGGCTTTTGCTGCCGGGGACCTTTAGTTCCGATTGGAGCTACCAACCGGGACTAAAGGTTAACTTTTACTCCCGGTTGGTCCCTCCAACCGGGAGTAAAAGTCTACTCCCGACTGGAGGCTCTGTCCAGGACTAGAAAGGGACCTTTAGTCCCAGTTGCTGTCTCCAATCGGAACTAAAGCTGATCGAGCAGGTGAGGCATCAACAGAGGTAAAGCTAATGGACTATTGCAGCCGGGACTATTGCAAATGGAGCTAAAAAGAAAGCTTCTTTTGAGCTGACACTGACAGGGTGCACGTTAGCTACTAGAATATACGTAGCCTAGCCTAGCTATTGTGGCTGTTGTTTGTGTTTGTGCACGTTAGCTACTAGAATAATGATTGAATACACTGACAGGGTGCACGCAAAATATTGAGTCTGTTCGTTCGGCTGCTGTGCCGGTGGAATCAATTAATCCTGGCTGGTATTACGAGCCGAGACTAAAGGTAATACCTTTAGTCCCGACTGGTATTATCAGCCAGGACTAAAGGTCTTTTAGTCCCGGACGTTTACAGGAGCCGGGACTAAAGGTCTCCAACCGATTGAGCTCTGTCGATGGGCCGGCTCGACCTGACGCCCACACATAGGAGAGAGCATATACCAGAATGGAGCGGCCCAGTACGCAATATGCTAGAATTGCTGGCAGTCCCACCTATTAGCACCACCTCGCTTGCTCAGAAGAGTGAAAGCTAACTTAAAAGCTCAGCTCTGGAGCCATGCACCATGATCTTACTTGAACAGGATCTGTTCTATAGGATTGTACCGCTGCATCCTTGACTAAAGGTCCTTCATACTTTAGTTTGCACAAAATGTTCAAACATTATAAACATGTAGAATACGTATATTCTAGCAGCGTAGAATGCGTATTCGAAAACCAAAACGAATCATCAATTGAAAATAGAAACAAAAAAAGAAAACAAAAAAAATTGAAAGTCCCGGTAGCAGCGTAGAATGTGAACGAATCATCAATTGAAAATAGAAAGAAAAAAAAGAAGAAAAAGAAAATAGAAACAAAAAAGAAAAAAAAGAAAACCTTTAGTCCCGGTTGGTAATACCAACCGGGACTAAAGGGCCGGCCCAAGTGGCCAGGCCGAGAGGCCTCTTTAGCCCCAGTTGGTATTACCAACCGGGACTAAAGGTGGACCTTTAGTCCCGGGCAAGAAACCGGGACTAAAGGAGGGGCCCTTTAGTCCCGGATTCGTACTCCCGGTTGAGAAACCGGGACTGAAGGGGTTTCCCAACCGGGAGTATAGCTTGTTTCTCTACTAGTGGTTCTTATTCCAGCTATACCAGAAATGCTCTCTCGATGTTCAAATATTGACGTTGTGGACTATGTAAGTACCCTACACACATGATATTATAATTAACTACTCTCTTGAGACACAAATTGTTAACTTTTGAGCACTTCCCATGATTTTATGTAGGTGTATATCAAAATTTTGCATTCTAGAAAGCAAATGGGATTACATAGGCTTCTTGAACCCCTTGCAAGTCAATGAGAGGACATGTCTAGGCCTCCATGGATGTGACGTGGAAAACCTAAAATAGAGATTGATTGCTGTTTTCGATGAATTCACGATGAAGAAGAAAACCCACATACTTCTAGCCTACAACTACGGGTATGTGTTCTCGGCTTTTAATTTTATGCTTCTTTTTTGTTAAGATTATTCGATAATTAGGATTCTATGATTACAGCAACCATTTCGTCTTCATTTGTGTCAATCTTGCCAAAAATCTGATCGAGGTGTGAGACTCGAAGAAAAAACCATTTCATCATCTGAATGCACTGGTGGCAGTGCTAAATTAGTAAGCGATCCTAATAACATATTATTTTCTAATCATACATACCACTTTCTAATGTTTCTCCCTTTAATGTTGCTCAGTGTCCGAAGAAGATATATCGGTGGGACACCGGTCCCATTCAAGGTTGTTGAAATGGAGGGGAAGTACCTATCACAGCCAGCGGGAAACAATGAATGCGAGTTTTATGTAATGTGGGCAATGCTTCGCTAAATCGGCGGGAAATCGGAAGAAGCCGATAAGTTGGTGTGTATAATCCCCATTTCATTTATGTCTGTTAATAATTCAACAAAATGATTTACTGTTCCTCTTTGGATATCATCTTTTTTGAACGACATCGCAAGAAATATAACCACCAAAGGCTGTTAGACATGGAGATCGTCGCACTACAATCGGAGCTCGCAAAATTCATCTTAGCTGAGGTATTGGAAAAAGATGGAGTATTTTTCATTGCACAATCCATGAAGTACAAGGACTAGTATGGCCTAGAGTGGCTCGCCAGATTATTGTAAGAAGTCCGAGAAGCATTGCACAATCTGTGAAGTCCGAGAATATTTCTTTTTTTATTTTGTGGGATCGAGATCTGGATAAGAATATTTGAACTATAACCGTAACATTTGTAATGTTTAATATTGACGGACCTGTCGTCTACGTAGCGTATATAAAGCGAAACCTGATTCCACAAAAAAATATAAATTAAAATCAATTATAAAACAATAAAATGCGAACGGGCCATCACTGCCGGTTAGCAATGAACCGGCCGTGTTGTCGTAACCATCACTGCCGGTTATCAACAAACTGACAGTGTTGTCTTGCTCAACACTACCGGCTTGAGCCATGAACCGATAGTGTTGGCTTGCTCAACACTGCCGGCTTGAGCCATGAACCGATAGTGTAGGATTGCTCAACACTGTTGGCTTGAGCCAAGAACCAACACTCTTGAAGCAACCATCATTGTCGGTTGGGACTACAAACCGGCAGTGTTGTTCAACTAGACACTATAAGGTGGAGTCAGGAACCAACACTGTTGTCTGTAGATCAGTGTCGGTTTTTAAGAACCGACAGTGGTGTCAACCCCCCATCACTGCCGGTATGCCACTGTAGGGGGTTTTTGAACCGACAGTAATGTCCAGATTTTTGGTAGTGAGTGTTCACCACTTCTTGCCAAGCCTAGGCTGCCGTTTGTGCAGAAGTGATTTGCATGACCACCTCCTTGGAGACCAAAGAGAAGATACACCCGAGAATCTATTGATCTCATGCATACCACTCCTCTTACACCGGGTTGGGGACCTTGGTAGCCTTGTTGTTGGCCCCCTTTTCTTCAACCACAGCTTCAGGAGCGGCGGTCTTGCTGGTAGGATGACCCTCCATGCATGCGTGCACCGCGAATTGCAGCAAGCACCTCCGCTTCCCATAAGGCATGGTTGTTCTTATTCAGCTTTTCTGAGGTCAGAAAGGCGAACGGAGGATTGGAGGTACTGGAACTCGTTGTCATTGTAGCGATGTAAGTTTTTGGGTGGATCCTTATCTAAGCTTTGATAACCATGAAAGATAGTTAGAGAAGCATATGGCGTGGAATGCTAGTGCCCAAGCTCAAGTGACCGCGCGATTGCGTGTTAACTATTATGCGAGGAAGAGCCCCTTCGCGTGGCAACAACCTGTTGCATGCGGCCACACATTTTCTAGGATCTTGACTAACAGAAACATGATCCATGTGACTAATTAATATGCAGCCACATACTTACTAGGATCTTGACTAACAAACTTATGGATCCTACAAGATATAAATTGACTATGCATGGCCTTGACGCTATAATGTTGTTGTGTGAGATACTGGGATAACATATGTTACACATGCATATCGTCATATCTAACACTCAACATCGGGTTGTAATACCACACCCAAGAGAAGCGCTCCAAAAGATCAAGAGAGAGATGATTCTACAGTTCCACAATCTGCTAGTTATGATTCTATAATTTGCAATCCTACCACCACTAGAATCTAGATTCGATTGACCAGGATCATGATTTTAACAACTTTTATGGTCTTGTTTGGATGCGCATGTATTCATCTCAATCCACATGTGTTGAAGTGCATTGGAGTGGAATTAAACTAAGTTTCATTCCATTTCACTCCAACACACATATGGATTGAAGTGAATACACGTGCATCCAAACAAAGCCTATAGGGAAAGCAACATTCCACTCATGCTGCCATCTTTGCACCAACTACTTCCCTCCTCTCCACGGCTATCCCATTGTGCGAAAGCAACACCTGCCGCATTGCTGATAGGACTTTGTGGGTTGTTTGGATCATGCCCTGGCAGGCAGCTAGTTAGCGAGGCAACTGTCTCAGTCCTTGAAAGGACCTAGGATGTCGCCTAGAGGGGGGTGAATAGATGTTTCTAAAAATTAACACCTTTAAATGTGGAAACGATTAGTAAAGGGAGTTTCCAAAATGAAACTCCTAAATAAGAGTAATACCACCCCTCACAAGTTAGCCACAGAGTATGTAAAATATACTAAATAAATCTAGGAGCCACAATCCTGCAACACAACGATTAGTGCACGGATCAAATAAAATTTCAACACTGGGCTATAATACCAGACGTGTCTAGTAGGTATACCAGACGTGTCCGGTATACAGCAGTGTCTACAGAATATCCTGGCACAGTATGTATCAATACCGACGTGTACGGTATACACGGTTGCAGTGGAATAGCCTAAACTTGCTCCATTTCAATTTCTAACTTTAAACCAAATTGTAGATACCTACTAGAGATGACAAGATTACAGATAACCTACACAAGAGCTAGAGCAACACTAAATATCAAATGAAATACGAATTGAGACATGATATTTGTTTTACCGAAGTTTGAACTCGTTGGAGTCCTACTCTCGTTGAGGGGGCTGTGGGCGGCCTAGCAAGGTTAGTCTAGAGGGTACCATGAAGGTCACTCTAGCTGGAGTCTTTTCCAACTCCTTTTCCTCCTTCCACTAGTGATTCTGAGGCGGCGGAATCGACCGCTACAAACTTTTCGAGGCACACCACAATCTCTTGGGTGCTCTCCAGCGATGCCTAGCCGTCTAGGACCGAAGAGTCCAAGAGCAATAAATGCGAATCATGAGATTGACAATATGCACAAGTGCTCAAGTGGTTAGATTGCTCTCTTTTTGAATTTCTCTCAACCCACTAATTGATTTGACAATTTGGATCACACACTCACTAAGAGAGGGTTTGGGATAGTTGGCAAGGCTCAAAAAACGTGGATGTGTATCAGCAGAATCAGCAGCATCCAAAGGTGGAGACTTGGGGATATTTAATAGCCCCCCTTTGAAAAACGAGCCGTTTTATAGCCTTTGCCATACCGAACATGTCCGGTATGACTTACACTACACCAACGGTAAATGAGTTATAGTGGTGTTGTGAGGCATCGAACTCCTGATGAATGCCAAAACTTCTGTCCTTCGGAACTCCCGACTCACGTCGGAACTCCCGACCCACAGCACATTTGAAAACTACTGTAACTGAGTTAAAGTGTGTGAGGTATCAGAACTCCCAACGCATGCTAGAACTCCCGACTCACGTCGGAACTCCCGACCCTCAAGGCATTTCAAAACTAGTCGTTGGCCTCTGAATGTCCATACCGGACACGTCCGGTATGACCAGGACAGTGAACTCTCCAAGTCAGTTAAAGCACGAGACGTCAAAACTCCCGACCATTATCGGAACTCCTGATCATCGGAACTCCCAACTAACTAACCCAAGAACAACAACTTTATCATTGCTGGGCAAATACCGGGCACGTCTGGTATCAATACCGGACCAGCAAAAAATCAAGTTAGCTCTTTTGTCTCTTAAACACTCAAAACTCACATGGGTTGGCATGAGCACTTATGAATAATTATCTACCAACATGATGCATCCCTCTTAATAGTACGGCATACCTATTAAACTCAAGATCAAATAAAAAATGAATTTATACCGCTTGAGTTGATCTCTTTTGAATTGATGCCGTCTCTTTAATCTTCATTAAGTGAGGTTGCCAACATGTTGATATTGATCTTTACACTTGAGCATAGCCATCTTGAGCACGTGACTTGATTCCATTCATCAAATATGAATAACTCCAAATGCATCAAGTCACTTCCAACACTTTGTCCAATATAGATTTGATCCTCCACATCAATATGACCATCATAGCTTGATTAGTACCTCAACTAAATGCAAGTACTTTCTTCTTCACCCTAGCTAGGTTCTTCGGCCGCCAAGCCGTCGCTTGCCCTTCACCCTTGCTTAGTACCTCGAAGCCTTTCCTTGCTATCTTCACCATCTCAAGCCATCAAGTCACATCTTGTGTTGAATCATCCATTCATTTGTATTGTTATCTTTTTCATTTCAATTTAGCAAGCTTCAAATATGAGACCATTCCATATGCAATCCCTCATGTCTCATCAACTAATTTTTATCAGAGCTTGCTTTCACATAGTACATGGAAATCCCACAATAAATAAGCCTTTGCATGAATTCCATTTGCATTGTTGTCTTGTGCTTGAACTAGATTGTTTATACAACAACATATCATTTTGGCTTTCATTAAGTACCTGTGAGATAACCTATTACCTATCCACACTTAGCAAATGGGTTAGACCTTTAATCACGTTGTCATTCAATCATCCAAAACCCACTAAAGGGCTAGATGCACTTTCAATCTCCCCCTTTTTGGTGATTGATGACAACTTGATTAAAGCTTACAAAAGAATATAAACATTTAAGCTTTTGGGTTCAATGATTTATGAGAGGCTCCCCCTTAATATGTGCTTATGATTAGAATTCATAAAATGACCTCAAATGTCAATTGCACATACTAAAACATATAGGAGACTCCCCTAAATCATTGCATCCGTGGGGTGCATGTGTGTGTGACAAAGTAAAACCATGATGCATATGACAAGATATATCACACAAGAATAAATATAAAGGCATCACATCAAATATTTTCATTCTAGCATGCATAGTCCTTATGAAAATAAATACAACACATGTATGTCACACATAGCACTCATTACACATTTTCTCAAGTCCACAAGCCACTAATATATAAATAAAGATCATGTCTCAAGAGATACATAGATAAAGCATAAGTATAAGTCTCATCTCTCACATGATACAATCTATCTCAAACTCAAGATACATCAATGAAGCTCAAAAAACTAATGGCCTTGCAGTACATATCTTCAGGTACAAAGATAAGCAAATGAAACAAATATCCTGAAGCTTTAATCAGTCTCTCTCCCCCTTTGTCATCTATCACCACAAAGGTCCAACAATGACATACTAAGGCACAAAGGGGCTGCAAGCTATCTCTGAAAGCTGTGATCACTCATCATCCATCTTCATCTCCACCAACATCCTCATCATCTGAGCATGGAGCACTCGGCTGGACGAGAACCACCTGCACCAGATGGGTCATAGCCACCAGACCCATAGGAGCTAAAACCACCTATGAGGTCACTCCACCAGTCTGAGCATGACTCGTCTGCAGCACTAGGACGTGACTGAGAGTGAGTAGGCACCCAAGCCTAGTAGTGGTAAAGTGTTAGGATGCTCTTGGTGC
The DNA here is from genome assembly GCF_019320115.1 of Miscanthus floridulus. Lineage (NCBI taxonomy): Eukaryota > Viridiplantae > Streptophyta > Magnoliopsida > Poales > Poaceae > Miscanthus > Miscanthus floridulus. The sequence goes on along the minus strand of NC_089597.1, from coordinate 28,860,831 downwards.
CTGCTGCTGCTGCTGCTCCTATCGCTGAAGAAACTCAGCATAACTCTCTGTTGTACCTAGCCTACTGCTGCTCCTCAGTCTCAGGCTCACTTGGCTGCCTCATCTGACAAGTGGAAGACCTGGAGGATCAAGCTCAAGTCTAGCAGAAAATCTGCTTCAAAGTCTGAGTGTCCTTCCTCCTAGCCTCCCTCTCCATCTGCTTGCCTGACCTAGTATGTCCTTGCACATCCCAAAGATAGCACTGAACATCTTACGAATAGGAGAAGGAGGACTATGGCGAATTGAAGAAGAACATGAAGGAGCATGTGGTAGAGGGGAAAGCTCCTCCTGCTACTTGCACCACCTGCAGGTGCATCTTCCTCTGCTGCTGCTGCTCCTCCTGGTCCTGCTAGGAGGTATCCCAATCTTAGGCAAGTCTGCAACAATCTTTAGGGCCTTATGTACCTTGTCATACTCAAAGGTATGCCTGTGACCTGCTCAATCATGTGCATAATGTAGGGAGCAAAACCATAGCCCTTGAGGGGCCTCTCTCCGACACTCCTGATCTCAGCACCATATGAAGTCAAAGACGCTGAAGGGTCGTGCATCAGGTGCCATCCTATGGAGCAGGTTCTAGGAGTAATCTGCAATGTTTCTCTTATCTCCACCCTTGCAATCAATGGTCTTCCTGAACATTCCTGTCTAGGTATCTATAAGTAGGGTGAAGACCTAGAACCTTCCCTACTGCTCCTCTCTTCACCCCCTGGTGGGTACATGTAGGCCAGTTGCTCTAGAGGGAGTACCTGCTCTATATGGATCATGTCTCTCTGAAGATCATCCTCTAAAAGCCAAGCAAGGCTGCGAAAAGCATCATAATCCACATTATACCACTGGCCCTCAAGCATCCAGTGCATACGCTTCTCATCCTCAACATACATGGTGGTGTAGAACTGAGCTACCACCTCTGTGTTCCTGTCATGCTGGAACTCCATAATCTCATAAACACCTGTATGCTGGCAAATGGCAATAGCGTGATCAATGGAGGCCTTCTACAAATCTCTGATGTACTACCAATCAATCCACTAAGACCTAACAATCACTGGGTTCCTAGTGAGGATCACACTGGTGTAGAAGTCCATATAAAAGGCTATTTGAAATTGATGATCAAACTAAATCCTAGGCAAGCCCCTTGGATCAATTCTCCTCTCATCTCTGGCTCTTCTGGTCATGCCTTTCCCTCGATAGTCAACTCTGGACACGTAAGAGGGTCACTAGGTGGATGTGTCTCAAGTAAGTCATAGTGCATACCCTGACCTGGTTGGTGCTGAGCTGGAGGTGTTGCCTGCTCCTCCTCAATCTCTTGCTCATCATCTAAGCTGACACCATCTGAACCTCTGTTAGTGCTCTTCCTCTTTCTGGTACTGGGCTCCACTCTATACTCCTCTGTATCTGTGTCAGAGGAAGAACTGCTATCTCCCTCTCTGTATTGTGGAGCACCCCTAGTAGCCCTAGAGAGTCCCCTGCTCCTATTGACAGTATCTAGGATGCATGTCCTGCCTCGCCTTCTTGTATTTCTCTAATGCTGGATCATGCCTATGCTTGGACCTAGGCTCCTGTCTTTCGCTCATGGCTGCTGCCCTGTATCCAAAGATTTGCAAGGAATTTTAGATACATGCCCAAGAGATAGCTTATTTTAGTTGAAATATAGAAATAAGAATAATTATCCTATGCTTTGTAATCACCTCAACCAAACTAGGTTACAAGGTTCACAAAACACAATAGACAATTAAACTTAGTCCTAAGAATCAACCACTGAGAAGATTGAAATAAGGGAGCAAAACCTGCTCTGCTGTCCCTGCATACCGGATACGTCCGGTATGTGAGGACAGCAACCCTAACCAGGGTCCTTTGCTCAATCTTTAACCAATTGAATCCAAACTCTGGGCATTGCTTTTAGACAGGTAATGTACCATCTCTACCGAAGGAATTTGATTTTGAAGCATCAACCACATAGATTGGACGGGATCTAGGATTAGGGTACCTTGAGAGAGAGAGGATGAAGATGAGATTCAAAATCCAAGTCCCAGAGCCTTCAATCTTGATGCAAACCTCCTTCTATCCAATCTCCCTCTCTTTTTTTCTTGGAGGAATCACTCGATTGCCAATATGGTGGAACAGCGGTGGCAGTGATGACTTGGAGGAGAGAAAAGAGAGATAGAGGACTAGGACCGAAGGGGTACGAGCCTTTTATTGACCCGTGCATATTGGACATGTTCGGTATTTGTGGGCTGGCTATTTTTTGTTCTGAAAATTCATTCTCTTGATTCTAATCCCCTTCTTTGTCATTACTCAGTCCAAAAAGATATACAATCTTGATCCAAGCTGAGGTGTAATTACTTTTCTTATCCAAATGCCATGAGTATCACTTCTCTTTTACAAATATTTGGCATATATAGATTTTGATTACTTGAGAGAGATATTGTGAGACATAGTAGATTGTGGACTTAAGAAAGCCATGTCATGTGTAATTAGCCAATCAAACAATCAAGGAGAGCTATACTTATCACATGACAAGGCTAGGTCACAAAGACCAAGATTCAAATAGTTTTTCAAATTCACACCACCTACACATGCTAGTTATGGGTTTTGAAAAAACATCTCTCCTATGTCACACAAATGCACATTCTAACATATAAAGGGCCTTAGATGCACTTACAATGCATGTATGTAAATACATACCTTTGCCTTGAGCCCACAAGAATACCACTAAGAAGATACATAGCATGATAATCTTTATGTTGACCTTAAGTTACCAAATAATCATGCTAGATACGAAATCAATTTTTCATCCAAAGGACTACAAAGAATGCTAGATAAATTTATTAGTCCACAAAGGTGTAAGATAGAAACTGAGCTCCCCCTAAATAAGTGCTTTAAGTAATTTGAATAACTTTCAACTAGCACTTTATTCTATTAAGAATTTGGGAGTCAATTATCTATTTTGAACCATAACCAAATAATTTGCCATATTTAAATTTAAGTTCAAGAGATGCTCACAATCCACTTAGATTTGGTAAACCACAAGCTTCTGAGTAAATTGAGGATATATGAAAATATATGGATCAAAAGACTCAGTTGTAATCCTATTAGTGTTCTAGTTCCTGTAATACTAGACACGTCCGGTAGGTATACCGGACACGTCTAGAATACGCAGAACAGAAACACTTTCTTTCTGTCCCTGGCCATACTGGACATGTCCCATAGTAATACCGGACACGTCTGATAGGTGCAGGACAGAAACAAATAACCCACTGCTTGTGATTCTTTGTTTTAGCTATAGTATTTATTTTATGCCCTGCATCTCAACAAATAAATTGCTCTACTAGAGAGCCATTAAAAGCATCATATGGCAAAATAAAATACTTTTTAATTGAATCTAATTAGCCACTTTCAATATTTCACAAATATGCCTATTTGTGAGTCATTGAGCACAAAACAAATAAAGTGGCTATCCTATAAGGTTTAGGTACTTGTTACCAATGGTGAGGATGAAATAGATGATATATTCATTGAATCGTCTTCGGGTCAACCATATAAGAGATTATGAGAAGAATTAGTTGATAGATTGAGTGAATATTATCAATTTGCTCGCTCAACCACCCCAAGCCTTCATCTAATCACCAAGTACCTACTTTATTAACCTAAGTACACTTTGGTACCCAACTCTTGTTGGGTACTTTTGAGTTAGTCAACAAGTGCTTAGGCACCCAAATGGCTTTAGTACTAGTTTGTGGTGAACACATCACCTTGGTAGTGCTAACTCCATTTGTGGTCTTCCTAAGCATATCATTATAAACAAATGTGTTTGGCTTAGGAGTAATACCATTTGGGCATTCATAGCTTAAATGCCCCTTTCTTCTACAAGCATAGCATATGCGGCCTTTGTTTGCTCTTTGCTTGTTTTGCTTGTATGGACATCTATCAACCTTGTGGCCCATCTCATTGCATCCATAGCATCTTCTTGTTGCAACTTGGGCTTCCTTTCTTGCCTCTTTGTACATTGGGCATTTCTTGGTAGGATGCCCCAATTTCTTGCTCATGAGACAAGCGCTTTGTTCATCACTTTTCTTTTGGTTGGCCAACTTGTTTGAGGCCTTTTGTTCGGCCGCTTCACACTTGTCGGCCCAACTCTTGTGTGGACACATAGCCCACTCATTTCCATATAATCCACAAGCATAGCATAACCTTTTTCCATGTTTCTTGTTCTTGGTTGTGTTGGCCTTGCTTGAGATGTGATTCTTTTGTTGGGCTTTGGAGCAAGCAAGGTTTGAACCCTTCTCAAGCTTCTTCACCATGTTATCACGGTTATCTTGAGAAGGTTGTGCTTTCTCCTTACCCTTCAACCGAATCACATCGTTCTTTAATCTTTCTACTTCTTCTTTGAGCTCTATATTTTCTATGAGATTTAGCTCAATTGAAGATTGGCTCGCTTGAGAAGCACACTCATTAGTACAAGAAATATTTAGGGCTTGTTTGGCAGGGCTCCTCTCCAGCTCCGGCTCCGGCTCCTCCAGAGGAGCCCTACCAAACGTTTTCTTGGAGGAGCCGTTTTTCAGTAAAAAACAGAGGAGCTGGAGCCATTTTGGAGGAGCCACAATTTGTGGCTCCTCCAAAATGGCTCCGGCTCCTCCGGAGGAGCCCCTCGGGAGGAGCCGTGCCAAACAAGCCCTTAATTGAGATGGTGTACTAGTGAGTGAATGTGTGAGAGGTTGAGAAAATTTTACCGATGTGATCACAACCTCATGAGCCACCTCAAGCATGATGCTTGATTCTACTACTTCCTCATGTGAGCACTTGAGATGAACATAGTTTGCTTGTAGCACATCATACTTGCTTGATAGTTCATCTAGCCTTGCCTTGAGCTTAAAGTTTTCCTTCTCTAGTTGTGAAACACTAGAAGAGGAGTTAGTAACTAAAGCATGCTCAATTGACAATTTTTCATACCTTTCACTTAGAGCCTTTAGTTCTTCCATTTTGGAGATGAGAAACAATTCTTGCTTTTGAAGTGATTGCTCTTGCTTCTCAATCTCTTCTTCAAGCTCATCATTTTTTTCAACTATCTTCATGATGATGAACTTGTCTTTGCGGTTGAGATGATCAAGGTTGTAGTTGTCTTCAACTTCAACATCACTCTTATCTTGATCATCTACTCGTGCTTTCTCCTTTTCTTGATTTGACTTGTTACTCTTCTTCTTGCTTTTCTTGGCCATGAGACACAAGTGATGAGATTCATGAGATACTGAGGTTGATTCATCATTTGGCCGCCACCGAGCTTGAGCATCGTTGCAAACAACGGCTTGCTGCTCGGCTGCCTCGGCCGTCCGGTATGTGCAGGCAGACAGCATGTCATGCGTTGCTTGCACTTCTTGCTCTGGCTCGGCGCTCTTGAGGTCTTGTGAGGCTTCTTCACTGCATGAAGACACAATGGACATACTTTCCATTGACTCGATCTCAAGTGCATCATCACATTTGGATTTTCCATATAAATCAAAAAGTCTAGTCCAAATGAGATGAGCACTCTCTGGAGGTGGTTGTCCATTGAAGATTGCCTCATCTTGAACCTCTGTACTCAATGTACTTAAGATGACATTAATAGCTTGAGCATTTAGTTGCATGCATATCTCTTCCTCTTTTGACAAATTTTTGTAGTTGCTCCAATCAACTATAGGAAGAGGTATGCTTGCATCCACAATATGCTCAACAAGAGGACTAATATCCCTAAAAGCATTGAGTACATGAATTGACCAAGGTAGAAAGTTTGAACCATCATTTTAAAGAAGCATCGGCTCCAACTCGATAGGCGTCGACATCCTTTTCTCACGGTGGTGAAGCTTTAGGTGAGAACCTTGCTCTGATACCAATCGAAAGGACCTAGGATGCCGCCTAGAGGGGGGGTGAATAGGCGTTTCTAAAAATTAACACCTTTAAATGCGGAAATGATTAAATAGAAACTCCTAATAAGAGTAATACCACCCCTCACAAGTTAGCCACATAATTTGTAAAAGATACTAGATAAATCTAGGAGCCATAATCCTGCAACACAACGATTAGTGCACGGATCAAACAAATTCAACACTGGGCTATAATACCGGACGTGTCCGGTAGGTATACACGTGTTCAACAGAATAGCCTGGCACAGTGATCAATACCGGACGTGTCCGGTATACACGATTTTAGTGGAACAACCCTAAACTTGCTCCTTTCTATTTCTAACTTCAAACCAAAATGCAGGTACCTACTAGACATGACAAGATACACAGATAACCTGCACAAGAGCTAGAGCAACACAAATATTTGAGACATGATATTTGTTTTACCGAAGTTCGAACTCGTTTGAGTCCTACTCTCCATTGAGGGGGTTGCGGGCGACCTAGAGAAGGTCAGCCCTAGAGGATACCACGAATGTCACTCTAGCCGGAGTCTTTTCCAACTCCTTTTCCTCCTTCCACTAGTTGATTCCGAGGCGGCGGAATCGACCATTACAAACTTTTCGAGGCACACCACAATCTCTTGGGTGCTCTCCGGCGACGTCTAGCCGTCTAGGACCGAAGAGTCCAAGAGTAACAAATGCGAATCATGAGATTGACAATATGCACAAGTGCTCAAGTGGTTAGATTGCTCTCTTTTTGAATTTCTCTCAACCCACTAATTGATTTGGCAATTTGGATCACACACTCACTAAGAGAGGGTTTGGGAGAGTTGGCAAAGCTAAAAAACGTGTATGTGTATCAACAGAATCAGCAGCATCCAAAGGTGAAGGCTTGGGGGTATTTATAGCCCCCTTGGAAAAACTAGCCATTTTATAGCCGCTGCCATACCAAACATGTTCGGTATAACTTACACTGCGCCAACGGTAACTGAGTTACAGTGGTGTTGTGAGGCGTCGGAACTCCCGATGAATGCCGGAACTTCCGACCGTCGGAACTCCCGACTCATGTCGGAACTCCCGACCCTCAGCACATTTGAAAACTACGGTAACTAAGTTAAAGTGTGTGAGGTGTCGGAACTCCCGACGCATGCCGGAACTCCCAACTCATGTCGGAACTCCCGACCCTCAAGGCATTTGAAAACTAGCTGTTGGCCTCTGGCCGTCCATACCGGACACGTCCGGTGTGACCAGGACAGTGAACTCTCCAAGTCAGTTAAAGCGCGAGATGTCGGAACTCTTGACCATTGCCGGAACTCCTGACCGTTGGAACTCTCGACTAAACAACCCGAGAACAACAACTTTACCATTACTGGGCAAATACCAGACACGTCAGACCAGCAAAAAATCAGGTTAGCTCTTTTGTCTCTCAAACACTCAAAACTCACATGGGTTGGCATGAGCACTTATGAATAATTATCTATCAACATGATGCATCCCTCTTAATAGTACGGCATACCTATTAAACTCAAGATCTAATAAAAAATGAATTTATACCGCTTGAGTTGATCTCTTTCGAATTGATGCCGTCTCTTTTAATCTTCATCAAGTGAGGTTGCCAACATGTTGATATTGATCTTTACACTTGAGCATAGCCATCTTGAGCACATGACTTGATTCCATTCATCAAATATGAATAACTCCAAATGCATCAATTCACTTCCAACACTTTGTCCAATATAGATTTGATCCTTCACATCAACATGACCATCATAGCTTGATTAGTACCTCAACTAAATACAAGTACTTTCTTCTTCACCATAGCTAGGTTCTTCGGCCGCCAAGCCGTCGCTTGCCCTTCACCCTTGCTTAGTACCTCGAAGCCTTTTCTTGCTATCTTCACCATCTCAAGCCATTAAGTCACATCTTATGTTGAATCATCCATTCATTTGTATTGTTATCTTTTTCATTTCAATTTAGCAAGCTTCAAATATGAGATCATTCCATATGCAATCCCTTACGTCTTATCAACTAATTTCTACCGGGCTTGCTTTCACATAGTACATGGAAATCCCACAATAAATAAGCTTTTGTATGAATTCTATTTGCATTATTGTCTTGTGCTTGAACTAAATTGTTTATACAACAACACATCATTTTGGCTTTCATTGAGTACTAGTGAGATAACCTATTACCTGTCCACACTTAGCAAACGGGTTAGACCTTTAATCATGTTGTCATTCAATCATTCAAAACCCACTAAAGGGCTAGATGTACTTTCAGTCCTATAGGCAACCAAAATTCAACGTTTGAGAATTGTGTCTAGTCAGGCAAATCTACTTGAGGCGTGAGGGCAATCCCAATGCTAAAAACTACATGCAGTTTCTATACCTATTAATTTTTATAGACATTACATATAGAAACCATGGTTCTAATGGATAGTTTCTACAGAACATTTTTTTATCCGATCACATACATTCTCTCTCCATTCTCTACCAATCGCATCCCTTCATGTCTTGGTTCTCGTGTAGACATGGTTTCTAACTTAGATCCGGTTTCTATGATTTTTGCTCTCTCTTCAATAACTACCTTGCTACACCAGCAAAACGCTGTGATGGCAGTACAATTAATATATATAGAAACTATGATGATTTCTGCATTGGGAGTGTCCTGAGGAACCAACCAAATAGGCTCTCTGCCTGACTATCGTTGCTCATGGTTCGCTAGCAGGGGACAGCTAGCGCTGCTCGAGATCCGCGAATTTATACATCTTTATACCTGTTTATGAAGAAAGTTTATTCTCACTACTGGATTCAGCTTCTTTGCTGAGTGCCTCAGGCACTCGGCAAAGGCCGATATGCACTCGGTAAAGCCTTTGCTGATTGTTACACTCGGCAAAGGGCGCTCGGTAAACAGTTTATCCGCAAAGACCTCTTTACCGAGTACACTTTATCGGGAGTGCTAATCTGACACTCGACAAAGAAATGTCACCGTGACGGTGAGCGCCACCATCACGGTGGCTTTACCGAGTGTCAAGGTCAAGCACTCGGCAAAGGTCGCCGCTTTGCCGAGCGTCGTTGACTCAGACACTCGACAAAGGTGGCCGCTTTGCCGAGTGCCACCGGCAAGACACTCGGCAAATAGGCGGCCTTTGCCGAGTGCCTTTCCCGTGGTACTCGGCAAATCTGTGATGTTTTGCCGAGTGCAATGGCCTTTGCACTCGGCAAAGCATGTTCCTAGGTAGTCACTTTGCCGAGTGTCATGGCCATTGCACTCGGCAAAGTGACTGAAAACAGTCTTTTTTATTTGTTTTTTACATCATATCCTAACAAACAAAAGATATATATAGCAAACATCACCAACATCACATATATATCACCAACACCACATATATATCATGACAACTTCTTCGGAGATTCTTCGGTTTGCAAGCATCGTACGTGACAACTTGCGCAAAACCTTCTCATTTTTTTATCACAGCCTCCACATGTGATATCATGACATCTCGACAAGTTTCAAGATTTTCGGTCTTCGTTTGCTTTTTATAGAATTTAAAAACAACTCGACCGCAAGTTTGTGGTCATGTTTCGTGAACAAGATGTTCGAAATTGGTGGTCTGTTCCTGGATACGGCCTCACATTATACTAAATAACATGAATATCATTTTTCCATTCATTTTTTCATTATTCGAATGACTAGCAGTTATAATTTGAATTATCCAAGAAAATTCAATTAAATGAAATAAATTAAAGAAATATAGAAAAAGTCCGAGAAATGTGCCACATTGGAACATGGAGTACCAAGTATTGTATGAGGACTGCAGAAAAACTTTGGAGGTCAAAAGTGAAAAAAATGGTTTGCCGAGTGTCAAAAAATGACACTCGGCAAATCAGCGCTTTGCCGAGTGTCAGCAGAAGACACTCGGCAAAGGGTTAACGGCGGCTGCCAGCTGTTAACGGCGGCTGCCAGCTGTTAACGGTGGCGGCCCTTTACCGAGTGTTCTGGTTTGTCGAGTGCCCGACACTCAGCAAACCTTGTCTTTGCCGAGTCTTATTTTTTGCCGAGTGCTCGACACTCGGCAAACTATGTATTTGCCGAGTGCCAGTTGTTTGCCGAGTACTTTCTCTCTAGCACTCGGCAAATAGTCTCTTTGTCGAGCGTCCGATAAAAAGCATTCGACAAAGTCTGGGATACTCGGTAAAGAAGTCGTCTCTGGTAGTGTCTGGGTCGCGAGCCGACCTAAATAATGCTAATATATACTATAGCATGGTCATGGCGTAGCAAAAGTCCACCCTCATCATCAATACACAGTGATTAACTAGTACGTACCTGCAGCGTATTTTTTCCAAGGACCTGTCGTGAACCACCGACGGAGGCCACGTAGTTTTCCATGGATCTGTAGCTGCTTCAGGATTCCAGCTACTGCATATCTATCTATCCATCCAGCGAAGTCGGTTTCAAATTAGTACATGGAACAAGGAAACCGCAGTCGATGTCTCCAATTATATGCGCGCATCAGAGGCTGGCCATCTGATGAATTCAAGGCTCTCATTTATGAAGTTGTTTCTTTCGAATCCTGGTACAAACACAGACACTTTGTATATGTACACACACTTACCTATATGAACACGTGCGCACGCAAGTACCATCGAAAGACTAAGACTTACTATAGTGGTATTGTTATAAGGCTCTTTCTCTCTTCAATAACTAGAAGCCAATAACAAAGTTACTATTTTTTTGTTTCACCGACTCTTGTAGCAAGAAACTTAAAACTAAGTAAAACACTACTTAGAGCATCTCCAATAGTCCCTCATTATCAATATACCACTCTTTGTTCCCATAAAATTGTCATGTTATGAGAGATGAATCTTTTTTTCTTGCTCCAGCAGTTCCTAATAGCTCTCAAGTTTTTTATGGCCACCAGTATCTCTCTCATCTCACTAAAAAACAGAGTTACTTCCCCATAATAGACAGGCATCACTCCAATTATAACTCTCCTCGTCTCTCTCCTCCCCTCGCTTCTCTTCGTCTCCATTGTAGCTGCCACCAAACCATTGCTGGAGGTTCATGTGCTAGCCGCTCAAGACCCAATTATGCCACCTAACTTTGTGTGCATTGTGGGCTGAGCACTCCTCGGCCCGCATCCTCTACCCACATCCAACTATGTAAGGCTACCGCCTGCGATCTCCCTTGGTACCTGTGGACTCCAGGCTTGTTTGGTTCCCACCCGGGGAAATGCGTCTGCTACCTGGGCTAGGCATAATCAATGCCACGTGAACGCCTAGGTCAGACGTGTCTGCCTAAAGTCGCTCCTCAGGTGAGGGTTGCAACCAAACACACCCTTCATGTGCGTTGTCCTGTCTGCATGCGCTCGTTTCTTTGTCATTGCTGACGCCGCCGACTACAGGCTCGATGTACTCGTCTCAAGTACTGTGCTTCCGCACCATGTAGAACATCGGTGTCCCGGTGGGCATTCATATGGATCGGATTTGCAAGAAGCAAAGTAACCCTTTTTCCTGGAATTCAGAATTGTGAAATCTTCTCGGTGGGTGTTCGTATTCCTGGCGAGCTCCAAAATGGCAACATCGATGCTTATCGAATACTTCCTCCATTTCAAATTTTAAGACGCTTTGATTTATTTAGATGCATTAGTTTTATTATCTATCTAGACATAGTGTATATCTAAGTGCATCTAGAAGAGTAAAATGCATCATGGGTACTATTTAAACTTTTCATGAATTTTTGAAAAGTTTAAGGATACACAGTGCATTTTACTCCATCTAGAAAAGCCAAAGACGCCTTATAATTTGAAATGAAGGAAGTAGTATTATCATAAATGCGTTTTTTGAGACAATTGAAGGGAGAGCTCGCGGGGTATAACACTAGTACTAGTATAGTGGTATCTGCCTACCTCAATCGCATAAGCTACCAAAGGTGTCGGCCATTCGATGTGAGGTCAACCAATGTATCTAGTCTAACATCATAAATTGGAGTTAATAAAAAAACCCAGCACACGAGCTACAAGCATTGTACCAGTACACTCATTCGTTGCACACTACGTAAAAAACGATTTTTAGCAACGGTTCGATTTTTTTGTGGAGGGCGGTTGGTGATGGAGCCGCCCCTACAAATAGAACAGTAGGGGCGGCTGGTGATACGAGTCGCACCTACAAATGGGGTCTGATTTGTAGGGGCGGCTCAATCACCAGCCGCCCCTGGAGTTGCTATTTGTAGGGGCGGCTGGTGATTGAGCCGCCCCTACAAATGCCCCCGTATACATAGCACCGATTTGTAGGGGCGGCTCAATCACTAGCCGCTCCTACAAATGACCCACATATAAAACAGCTGCAGGACCTTCTTCCTCCTCGGGTCACTCACTCCAACCCGTGAAAGAAAGGTGGGGAGGCCTTGGGCACCTCCCAAAAATTGCTCTACTAAGGGGGAAGGTTTTGGCCTCAAATTCTTTGGTGGAGAGGTTCTAGAAGGTAAGAAAATGCTATTCCACACTTTTTTGAAGTTTTAATGGTTGGTTAGTGAGTAATTAGAGTTTTGTTTTCTCTCTCTTCTACGGTGCTTGAGCTACTTATGAAGCAAATTAGACCCAAGTTTTAAATGTACTAGGGTAAATTAGGGAGGGGAACAAGATCATACCATTATTTGGTCCATGTTTCTTGATTTTAGTGAACAATTAGTTAGTTTTATGGATGTTTCATGTGCATGCGGATCTAGATCTAGGGTTTGGTTTTTTTATTAATTTCGTTTTTGTAAATTTATTTTTGATGAAATTGGACTAGGGTTTGTATGAAAGATATTGGGTAAAGTATAATTGTTGCTAATTGTTGTATTTGAAATTGTTTATTGTAATCAATAAATATGTATTTTAATTATTTATGGATAAATGGGCCATTAATTAATTTTCCTCTACCATGGTGTGTTTGTATGCTTCATGTAATTATATTAGATTTATATTCATATATATCTGAAGTATATACAATTATTCTCAAGTAATTATTACTTTGATTCATTTTTATATATATCTGAATAAGTAGTCCTTTAATGTTTGTTTTTGTTGTTGTTGTAAAAGATAGAGTACAAGAACTCTTGGATGTATTGTTCATTAAGGTTCAAGGCAGGTTTCTGTGAAGAGGTGGATAAATTTATTGAAGCCGCAAAGAAGCATGCAACAACATTGAAAGAGAATAATGATATAATTATTTGCCTCTGTAAAGATTGCAAGAACCGTATGGCATGGACAGATGTGACTATCATCATATCACATTTGATTATGCGAGGATTTGTTGAGGACTACACAGTGTGGATTCATCATGGTGAAACGATTATTGTTAACGACGAAGATGAGGAGGAATACGACGACGAAACCATAGAATCCCTATCCCAATATTCAGCAGAGCTTGATGCATGAATGGATTTCGAGTTTGGTAATGAACAAGGTGGTGATGCTGGTGGTTGGGATGGTAACGACGAAGGTGGTGCCAATAATGATGGTGGAGCACGTGTCAGGGATGAAGATGATTTGGAGGACATGATTCGAGCCCTTGGACTAGAGATTTTACTAAATAGCCCGAAAGGTCTAGAGAATTTAGAAAGGGTGACAAAAACATCGAAGGAGACTATGTATGGTGTTGAAAAGGGTTGTCCGACACATTGGACATTGCTACGTTTTTTGCTTGAGCTGCTCATCCTAAAGGCTAAGTATGGCTGGTCAGACTGTAGTTTCAATGATCTATTGCATCTCCTGTCATGGGTGCTGCCACAACCAAACTCAGTTCCCGCCAACACGTACCAAGCGAAGAAGGTCATAAGTCCATTGACAATGGGGGTTGAAAAAATTCATGCATGCCCCAACCACTGTATACTTTTTCATGGCGAAACATTCAAGTCACTGGATAAATGTCCCCGGTGTGGGGCCAGCCGGTACAAGAACAATGACCTTTACGGTGGGGACGAACCCTCTATGGGGAAAAAGAGGAATAAGAAGGGTACAAAAAATGTGGTACAAGAATTTCAGCCCCCAGAGGACACTCCATTTGGCAACGATGCAAAGCAGAGAAGAATTCCTGCCTTGGTAATGTGGTACCTGACAGTGACCGACCGCTTGAGATGTATCTTCCTAAACCCTAAAGAAGCCGCACTCATGACATGGTGGGATGATGAGCGCAAGGTGGATGATAAGATTGCACACCCGGCTGATTGTAGTCAGTGGCAAAGGTTTGATGAGAAGCACAAAGAATTCAGCGATGACCCAAGGAATGTACGGTTTGGCTTGAGCACCGATGGAATGAATCCCTTCAATGAGAGGATGAGCGACCACAGCACATGGCCAGTGATCTTGACCATGTACAACATCCCAACATGGTTGTGTCAGAAGAGAAAGTACCTTCTCCTCACTATTCTTATTTCTGGCCCTAAACAACCAGGCATTGATATAGACGTGTTCCTCGAGCCTTTGATGGAAGAAATGAAGAGGCTATGGAGGCATGGGGAGCAGATGTACGATGCATTCCGAAAGGAGGACTTCATATGTAGAGCAATAATATTTGTTACTAACAATGATTACCCCGCGTTGTTTGCTTTGTCTAGACAGATCAAAGGGAAGACGGGATGCTTGGTTTGCTTGGATGGTACTACATGGGTGTACCTGGATGCATCCAAGAAGATAGTTTACCTAAGGAACCGACGCTTCTTAAAGACAAGTCACAAGTACCACAGCAAATTGTTCTTTAGATTTTATGACAACGCCGTGGAGATTGAACCCCCTCCGAAGAGACGTCATAACGGAGAACACGTGTACAGAATGGTGAAAAACATACGCGTCATCTATGGAAAGAAGAATCTGGATGGGACAAACAGAGATAGAAGCACACCTCCTGTCGAAGGCGTACCTTTCAAGAAACAATCAATCTTCTTTCAGTATCTGCCTTATTGGCCAAACTTGAAGGTCCCCCATGCCATTGATGCTATGCACGTGCAGAAGAATATCTTTGAGAGTCTCATTGCTACCTTGATGGACATAGGCAAGTCAAAGGATGGTCTGAAAGCACGGAAAGACATGGTGCAGCTAAACGTGATGGCACAGCTTCACCCGGTACATTGATGAACACTTGGCTATCATTATGGCGGAGAGAAATGGCCGTTTGGATGATTGGGTCATGAAACAACACAAGCAACGACTAACTACATGGTTGAAGGACCAAAACATACCGCCTAGAGAAACCATAGACTCTATTACCATCAGTAGGTTAGCGGAGGGGCCATCGAGACAAGTGACATCTTGGAATGCTTATGACATCAATGGGTATACGTACTATACCCACGCAAAGGATAGTAAATATGTGAACCAAAACAGCGGCGTTCGAATAGAGGCTCTCGATGGATTAGGGCGAAAGATCCAATACTTTGGCATCATTGAAGAGATATGGGAACTTGACTATAGAAGGGATATAACGGTGGCCCTGTTTTGATGCTGCTAGATCAAACAACACCAACTGAACGAGATCGGATTGAGAGTCCTGGACCTCGAGAATCTAGGCTACCAAGATGACCCTTGGGTGCTCGCTTCACGTGTCGCACAAGTTTTCTATATGTCTGACCCACAAAGTAACCTCCCCTCAAAGAAGAAGACAAAGCACGTGGTTGCCTCCGGGAAATAGCACATTATTGGAGTTGATGGCATGGACGATGTTTAAGCTTACAATAACTACGATGAGATGCCGCTATTCACAGACTTTCCTAAGAAGATCAGTATTGTAGAAAAGAACCTCCCCAAAGACATAATGCCATGGGAACAAAAAGGTGTCAAGGGGAAAGTCGTTACAGCGGGCTAGCTAGTTGTTGAACGTGGAGTGTTTGTGTAAGTGTGTGTTTGTAAGACTTCATTTATGAATGCGTGTGAGACTATATATTTATATACGTGTGTAAGACTACATATTTTTGTATGTGTGTGAGACTACATTTTATGCATGTGTGTGAGACTACCCTTTGCAACATCCAGATGACTCTATTTAAACATCCACTCTATTACTACTAAAACTTTATGAAATCACTTAACATTTTATGAAATAAAAAAATGACCAAAATAAAAGTAGGAGATCTTGATGAGTTATACAACTTTTATATTCATCACCTTTACAGCTGAAATCATTTAGTGTTTGAAAATCAGGTTTGAAGCTATCATTTTCTGAAATTTAAAATTTGAATTGTTCAAAATTAGTGACAAAGATAGATGACTAGACTAAAATGATAGAGCATGATTTTAGAAAATTTTAGGAAAAAAACCATCACATTTGGAGTTAGTATAAGGGAGAAAAACTAGTTATAAGTTTTAGCCACAGATTAAAAAGAGAAATCACACTTGTTCATCATTGATCATCGTGAATAGTTGTGATTTTTCTTTTTAATCTCTGGGTAAAATCTGTAACTAGTCTTTCTCCCTCATACTAACTCCAAATGTGATGATTTTTTCCCTAAAATTTTCTAAAATCTTGCCCTATCAAGTTAGTGTGTTGATTTGGTCATTCTTTTCATTTGACAAAGTTTGAGCACTTCAAATTTTTAAATTTAAAAAAATGATAAGTTCGAATGAGATTTTCAACCATTAAATGATTTCAGCTGAAAAAGTGATGAATACCAAAGTTGTATAACTCATCAAGATCTACAACTTTTATTTTGATCATTTCTTCATCTAACAAAGTGATAGTAAATATTGTTCACAAATCATCATGTTTCTCGTATAGTTCATGAAACTATAAGTCATATGTGAATTTATGCACAATGTTTACTAATACTTTGTGACATGAAGTGACCAAAATAAAAGTTGTCGATAGTGAGGAGTTCAACAACTTTTATGTTCACGATTTTTGTTGTTGAAATCATTTAAGGTTTCAAAATCTTGTTTGAAGTTGCCATTTAGTGAAATTCAAAATTTCAACTGTTCAAATTTGGTCAAATGAAAATATGATCAAAATAAAAGTTGTACATATTGATGAGTTCTACAACTTTGGTATTCATGAGTTTTTCATCTGAGATCATTTACTCTTTCAAAATATTGTTTCAAGTTGAAATTATTTGAATTTCAAATTTTGAATCGTTCAAACAAAGTCACATGACAAGATGACCAAAATAAAAATTGTACATGTTGATGAGTTATGCAACTTTTATGTTTACAACATTTTCATTTTATTTCATTTAATGTCATAAAATTATAGTCGAATTTTTAAAATTTAAATTTTTAATTTTTGTTTTTTTGTTTTCTATATTATTTTGACTAAAATTGTTTATATATATATTTATTCAAATATAGAATAATACAAAATATTATATTTGTGCATATACATAATTTTTTTATATTACTTTGTGTTTTTATGATATAAAAATATAGAATTTATAATTTAAAAAAAATAAAAAATATTTGTAGGGGCGGTTGGATGAGGAACCGCCCCTACAAATAGTCCCGAGTATAAAAAGGAGGGCGCACGGGAGTCATCTAGTCTGGGCACTGTCTTCTTCCTCCGACGCTGTCAGGCTGCCCCGCGCGCCTAGGGTTTCCGCCACCGGTCCTGCGCCCGCGCCCGCCCGCACAAGCCCCCGGCGCTCGACGTCCCGCACCCGCCCCCCGGCGCCTGGCCCCGCGAGCCGACGACGCAGGCTCCCGGCACCCCGCGCCCGGCCCTCGGCGTCCCGCCCCCACACGCCGACGACGCAGGCTCCCGGCGCCCCGTGCCCAGCCCCCGGCGTCCCGCCCCCGCACGCCGACGACTTAGGCTCCCGGCGCGCCGCGCCCGGCCTCCTCGTCGTCTTCTCTGCCACCGGCAAACACTCTTCCACTTCTCAAGCTCCAGGTACCTATCTATCTATGGATATATATATATATATATAGACCTTGCGCCATGCCATCTCGTCTGGGGCTTAGACCTACATCTTGGTACTGGATGCCCTAATGTTCTTCTTTAATTGGGCGTCTTAATTGATTGATCGGTTAATTCTGCAATTAGAAACCTGATTTCTCTATTTCTTGAGATCGAGGATTCTTGATTTCTCTGTTCTAAGCTGGGATTGGGGAAAAAAACCATTGTCCCTGGATTTATCCTGTCGCTGCCTAACATATTCAGATTTTATTAATATTTGACAAGACAATGCAACCAGCTCAAGTGGTCGAGCTTATTATATTGATTGAGAACACTTATGAAATATAAAATAATAACAACCTGAAACGACCATTTGCCCTAAATCATCTCTAATCTTTGGGGACTGAAAATTATTAACATCATTATATCTCTTTTGGTTGCAAGTGGTGTCCACTTGCCACGTCTACTAGTAGCTTATAAACATGTGCACGATACTCTCGATCGTATGAGTTAGGTTTTGTTTGTATCCTATAAGCTAATTGTTAGCTGTTAAAAGTAGCTCTGATGGATCTAAACACCCTAGCTAACCTATAGTCTAACTAATAGCTCAAAATAAATTATTTAGCTAATAAAAAATATTAGCTAATACTAAATAAATTATTTATAGTCAATGCAAATTATTAACTGGTGTTAATATGTTAGTTAATACTTAGCTAAATACTACTAACTATTACCTAGAGGATCCAAATAGAGCTAAGCTAATATGTTAGTTAACAGGCCGCTAATAAAAAAATTATTAGCTGGTTTCCTCCAATAGTTAGTTGTTAGTTAATAGCCCGCTAATTAAAAAACTATTAGCTAGTTTACTATTTAGCTAAGTACTACTAACTATTACCTAGAGGATCCAAATAGAGCTAAGCTAATATGTTAGTTAATAGGCCGCTAATAAAAAAAACTATTAGCTGGTTTCCTCTAATAGTTAGTTGTTAGTTAATAGCCCGCTAATGAAAAACTATTAGCTGGTCTCCTCTAACAGTTTGTTGTTTGAATCTAAACATATCCTTATTATAGAAAGAAAAGGGAAAGAACTTCCCAATGTGGGCAAAACATATTTGATCTTTAAAATAGCTGACAAGCTATATATGTATCTCAAGTGAGTAGCTATGACTAGAAGTCTTATGGTTCATGACTAGTATTTTCTTTTAGCTAGCAAAAATTCCATCACTGGATACAGGAATTAGCATTCTTCCCTACCAACTCTTAACTTGTTGCTGTCAGAAGCTCTCTCAACTCTACGGACAGGATATAACATTATTATAAGATAAGATGAAAGCACGCACGCACGCGCCAGCCAATGCGTTGCTACAATGGGAATCAGTTTTCTGGTTCCAAAATAAGCCATATAAATAGTTCATCTTGTTTTGGCATCTAGTTTGATATTTTATCATAATGTTCATAACCCCATTACCATTATAGACATCTTTATATAAGACATGTGCATTTCCTCTGTTGGTTCACGTAACACGAGTGGTGTGGGCCTTGCAAGTTCAAGTGCTACAAACCACCTAGTACTACTTTTGTTATATGCAAAATGGTGTCACTCATTAGTAGTGGTGGCCACCTAGCACCAGCAGCCTTTGGTGCAATTTTTTGTTTCTATTTTTGTTATATGCAAGTTACCTACAGCCTGGTTTTAGTTCAGTGTAGCTTGCAGCCGCTGCAACTGTGTAGCAACTTAAATTCGCTGTCAGGTCTGTAGCTAGAGATGTGAAACGCTGCAGGTAGAGAAGAGGAAACTGTGGAGCTGTTCCGCTTCTTCATTGGCCACCTGTTGTTCATATTCCTTACTTGACTGTGCCCCAAGTAACATAAAACAAGGAACTAAGAATGTTGCAAAAGACATGGACTACTACTACTACTACTCCTCCTCCTCCTACCACTACTACTGCTCCTCCTCCTCCTACCCCTCTTACTACTCCTACTACTCCTTCTCTTACTACTACTCCTCTTACTACTCCTACTACTCCTCTTACTACTCGCTACTCCTAAGTGGCTGCTGCTCTTACTCTACTACTACCACTCTACTGCAACACTTACTCTACTCTACTACTTTCTACTTACTACTACTACTTGCTACTCCTAAGTGGCTACTACTCTTACTCTACTACTACCACTCTACTGCTACACTTACTCCACTCTACTTTCTACTTACTACTACTTGCTACTCCTAAGTGGCTGCTGCTCTTACTCTACTACTACCATTCTACTGCTACACTTACTCTACTCTACTACTTTCTACTTACTACTACTACTTGCTACTCCTAAGCGGCTGCTGCTCTTACTCTACTACTACCACTCCTTCTCTGTTTTTTTGCTTATATACTGCTGGTGTGTAGTGACTGCTGCTGCTGCTGCTGCTACTACTATTACTACTACTCCTACCACTACTACTCCTCCTACTACTCCTCCTCTTACTACTCCTACTACTACTCCTCTTACTACTCCTCTTACTACTCCTACTACTCCTCTTACTACTCGCTACTCCTAAGTGGCTGCTGCTCTTACTCTACTACTACCACTCTACTACTACACTTACTCTACTCTACTACTTTCTACTTACTACTACTACTTGCTACTCCTAAGTGGTTGCTGCTCTTACTCTACTACTACCACTCCTTCTCTATTTTTTTGCTTATATATTGCTGGTGTGTAGTGGTTGCTGCTGCTGCTGCTACTACTACTCCTCCTCCTCCTACTACTCCTCCTCTTACTACTCCTACTACTCCTCTTACTACTCCTACTACTCCTCTTACTACTCGCTACTCCTAAGTGGCTGCTGCTCTTACTCGACTACTACCACTCTACTGCTACACTTACTCTACTCAACTACTTTCTACTTACTACTACTACTTGCTACTTCTAGCTACTAACTGTTGGCTATTGTTGCTTTTTTTGCCAAATCTCCCAGGACTTGCCTAGGACTTGTTGTCCTGTCTTTTGGCATCAACTGCTGCACTATGTTTGCTAAGCATCTGCTAGTTTTTTTGCCAAATCTCCCCTCTCATCTCCTCTCCTTTGTTTTATCGATGATGAAATTGTCCAAGTCCATACATTATATGGAATATGAGCTGATGATCAAGAACTTTTGAGGAACTTGGCATCATTAGCAGCTGCCCCTACATTACCTTCTCCTCTCTTCTCTGTTATGATGCCTTGATGCTCCAAGTTCAAGATCAGATGATGATTGACATGTTTCTGAGGCCTCTACCACTGCTACTACTCTTTTTTTGATATATTGTTGTTTTATAGGACTACTTTAGGTTTATAGCCCTTTTTAATTTCTTATACCTTCTCGCGTACCTAAAGCACACTTTCTTGCATCTATTAGAACAAAGCGCGAAATAATGTCGCGGACACCAGACAGTGTAGCCCGATGCCCCGAGCATGATGAGCACCCAACCAATGAGGAGCAAGCACTAGAGGACCAGCTAACTCAGGAGCAGTTCAATAACAAGTTAGAAAAGGATCTAGAAGTGATGCTTACTCAGGAGCAGTGTGACTGAGGAGGAAGGGGGAGCAGAAGGAAGAGCAGGAGAGGCTGCTGAAGGCGAAGAAGAAGAGGATGATGATGATGACTCAGAAGAGGGATATGATAGTCCCGAGGATCCTTTCCCACGTGAAGCCAGAAGGAGGCCAACGGAGGAAGATTTAGGACAAGGATTTTGACCCAAACGAGGAGGTAGGGAAAAGCCTTAGCTTGTAAATTTTGCTAAAGCTTTGGCTGTGTTACCTCTGTTAACACTTTGACCTATCGTATATACAGGTCCCTCCTAAAACTCAGAAAAGACGACGTCGACGTCCGCGACATCTCGCTGGACAAGACTGGAGTAGAGGAAATGAGAGCAGAGGCAACAGCCACAGAGACGGATCATGATGCCTCTGCTCCACAACCTCAAGACACAACCATGACTACCAAGCCTAAGAGGAAACGAGGGGATAGAAAAGGAAATCTATATCCAGATAAGACATGCTATGTGATAACGGAGGTCAGGCCAGTAGAGGAGATCCTTGAGCCGAAGGAATTAAGAGGACGATTCCGTAATGCGATCGGGGCCCTAGTAAGAGATAAATTGAACCCAGCAATCCCTAACTAGAAAGAGGTACCAGAGAACACAAAGAATGCACTATGGGATAGGCAGCTGAAGCTTCAATTTTAGATTTCGGAGGGTAAGCACGAATTGGTAAAAAAATGCTATCAGGATGATAGGGAGAGTCATTCCGACATTGGAGGTCGGAGCTCAACACAAAGTATATCCAAAAGGGGTTAACTCCCTTCAACGAGTTCGGCAAAATAACTCCTAGTCAATGGGAGGAGCTCGTGGCTCAGAAGACTTCACCGGAGGCATTGGAGCTCAGTGCCCGTAACACCGAGCTGGCGAAGAGGAACAAACACCACCATTATCTAGGCCCGGTGGCTACTATGCCAAGGAAGAATGGTTTAGGAAGATGGACAAAGAGGCCGCAGCTGCTGGGAATATCGATGTGACGAATTTGAAGGTACGCTCAAGGAACTGGATATATGCGAGGAGTACAGAATCATCCGGCAGTAATCTTAAGTTTGATAAGCCAGAGACCCAAGAGGCGGTATCAAGGATATTGAAATATGCTGAAGACAAGGAGATGGGCTCATTCAATCCTTCCAGAGAGAGGGACGAGCTTAGCCTTGGCTTGGGAAACAAGGAGCACACAGGCTGCGCCAGGGGGCTAGGGAAAAGGACGACCTAGAAGCAAGAATTCGAAGAGGACAGACACATGTACAAGAAACATGGCCAAGACCGGGAGACTAGTCTTGAGCTCCAAGTGAAGGCTCTAGTTGCGAAGGCGCTGGAGGAGCAAGGACTGTCTACGGAGCCATGGATATTAGTGACGTCGCCGGGAGAACTGGCATTAGTTGGCAGCCCTCCAAAAGTTCCTAGCAGCCAAGGTTCCACTGCAGCCACAACCCCAGTCGATCGCATACAGGAACCAACTAGTTGCACCTTGGTGTTTCTCAGCGGCCGGCAGAACACTGTGATGGAGGTGGCAACAGGTGTGGCACATCCTCCCAATGGCTTACACCACAATAATAAGATACCACCGGACTACACTAGGGTCGAGGTGCATATAGTGAAGCCCGAGTTCATGTAGTGGAGGATAGACTACGCAACTCCCGAGGGGCTGGTGTTACTCGGAGACGTTATGGGGCAGTTCATCCTCTGGCACAAATGGGACATTATATTGACTGCTTCTTCACCGCCTCCCCCTCTCCCAAATTTGGAGCGAGTTGTTGAGATCGGGGAGATATTTTCACCATCTCATAACCTCCACATTCCTGAGATGCCACATTCTTCCCTGCCTCCTAACGAGCATGTGCCTGATGAGATGCCACAACCTTCTCCAGCTCGTACCGAGCAAGAGCATGATGAGATGCCACAGTCTTCTCAACAAGCACAATCGATACATGAACAACGAGTGCCTCCTGAAGAAGGTGATGCACAAGAAGATGAGGACGTGCCTGAATGGGAACTTCGAAAGAAGATTCCAATCAACATAAGGCCAGTTTATGTTCCCATCAAAGACATCTCGTCGGTGTCCAAGTGATATTCCCATGACCAGTTTAAGCCTGAGAACCAAGTTAAAAAAGTCCCATCACGGGGTTCTGAGGAGGCCGTCACTAGCAAACTCCACCAAATTACAAAGCAGTATCCAAATGTTGATGCCATCGAATGGTCAAAGGATTACCCGAAAACATATGAAAGAGGCAAGCCCTTCCTACCAAACCGGGACATCCAGCGCCTACCACTTGGAATGAGAAGGTTCCATGATTGGTACTTGCGTGTTCTCCCAACGAGCATAGATATCATACAAGCTTGCTTCCCCACCGGCACATTTGAAAGCCCAGCTGGGAAAATTGTCTTTGACTTCAATGACATGCACACATGCTTTCACCTGGGAGAAATGGAGATGAATCTAATTCGCACGTGGTGCCTGTAAGTCCTTGTCCTCCCGATATGATATGAATGTAATCTTTGAATTTTGTTATAACTAACCCACGCCGTGATTTGTAGAATGCAGGTGCACATTGTCAAACAAATGCCAAGTGTGAAAGCTGGGTATGTAGACCCTCAAGCTATAGCCCAAATAAATTTTAATTACCCTAAACGGTGGACACTGGATGCCAAAGAGCTAGCTGCTGCTAAAGACTCTTCGAGAGAAAGAGCGCATCCGTATGGCGAAACTAAGGGAAGAGTCCCTTAAGGTTGCAGCATACATTGCCATGGCTTTCAAAAATCTCCAACAACACTCTACTATATGGCTACCATACAACTTCGAGTAAGTTCAACTCTGTACTTAAAGCTTTGTTCGATATATTTTATTAAATGCAAAAGAACTTATCTAGTTCTATGATTAAATCCATGCAGCAACCACTGGATTTGTATAGCCGTCGATGTCGGGAGGAGCGTGTCATGGGTCTTTGATTCATTAGATATGGACACGGTGACATACAAAGACTTCATATCGATTCTCAAGACGTATACATATCGACAATCCTCATTAGCTTATATGTTTGAATACATACTTGTAACGTTCACTTTTGGATACTAACAAGTTGTATTTGCTAAAATAATTCGAACAGGGCATTTAGGTTCTATGTCACTAGTCATCATGGAAGGTATGATCCAGCAAGGAAGAAAAAGCTGACTATAAAAATATTATGTGCGGTAAGTATAACTTACTTCTTCAGTACTCCGTTACATGGCTGTCAAAAGCATTGCTTAATATTTTCATATGCAAAACACACAGTGCCCCAAGCAGAGGCCTGGGAGTGTACATTGTGGATACTATATATGTTCTTTGATGAGTAACACCGGTGCCTACAGGAGACACCCCTTAAGGGTAAGTTTGAATATCTTCACCCGTAGTATAAAAACTTCGTACATGGTATGAAATACTAAACCAAAACTTGTTCTCTTGTAGTGGAGAGAAGAGAAAGGAATGAAAAAAGACCCATACAAGGATGACCAACTCTTAGAGCTCGTCGGCGACCTTTGCAACTTCATATTGGACCAGATTGTACATGTCAGAGGCGCCTACCATGACTGAGAGTCTGAGTTGGGTATAAATCCTCAGTACCAACACCTTCGTGAGACTGAAAGGCTGGTTCTAGGACGTTGATAAGAATGTGTATGGAATTTGTATATTTAATGATGGATTGTATATATTCTTGTGAGTTGGACTTGTAATTATAGTTTATAGAATACTCTTGTGCTTGTAGTCACGGTCGCGGGACGTTTGGCAACGCGAACGCGGTTCGAAACGTTGGTCGCGGGGCGTTCGGCAACGCGAACGTGGTTCGGAACGTTGGTCGCGGGACGTTCGGCAACGCAATTTTGAATTGTAAATTTGATTTTTTTTTTTTGCGGGAAAACATACCGTAGGGGCGGTTCTAGATTGAACCGTCCCTACAAATACCTGTTTGTAGGGGCGGCTGGTACTACAGCCGCTCCTACAAATCGATTTGTAGGGACGGTCTGAAAACCGCCCCTACAAATATATGATTTGTAGAGACGGTTCAGTAGGGGCGGCTGGCCAACCGCCCCTACAAATGATTACGAGCCACCTCTAAAAATCGATTCTGTAGTAGTGGCATCAGCATCTCAGCAGCCAGTAGGTGCATGCAGTATAATAATACAGCTGACTAATAGCCTGCTTAGCAGATTGGCTATCAGCAGTTCGATAAGCCTTTGGACACCCTCGCATCCATCGCAAAATCGCATGTGCAGTAGTACTATATATACATCACGAGTTGATGAGTTTGGACACACTCCATTCCAAACTCCCAAAAGCATTTCTGAGCTGAGCTGGCGCTAGCAGCCGCCATGACCATGAGTCGCAGAATCTTAGCTTGGCTGCTCATGGTCGTCGTCTTCGTGGGTTCTTTCGCCGTCCCCGTCCGCTCCTCTCAAGAGGATGGGAGGAGTGTTTGGGCCGCCGCCGCCGTCGTGACGGCGGGCAGCGACGACGACAGGGCCTACGGCGGCTACCGCGGAGGGAAGATCTGGAACAGGCGCTCCTTGGGGGCGGCGAAGCCGAAGCTGCCGCCACCGCCGATGCCGAACAAGATGAAGTCCGCGGCGATGCCTGGGCCACCATCGTCGCCGACGGGAGCGTGATGATGCCGTCGACTTCTCCTGATGCGTGTCCAATTCCTTGGGCATGCATATGCATACGCAAACTGCTGCTAGCATTGAATCAATCTGTCACAGCCGCGCATGTACTCGATCGTGTGCTTTGGACATTCTGTACAAATCTCTCTATATGTAAAGCTTGCCTGTGGTTGGCCGTGACAGTAGTGTTTTACAATGAAATCTTATAGATACATCTTATTATATGCCCAAACACCCCCTTACCTCGCTCTATCTTCATCATTTGGGCCCTTGCATTGCCTCCCAAGTCCCAACTTCGATAGTTGAAGAGAATATGAGGTTGCCCCGGCCCTAACATGATTCCAGGCAGGATGAGGCGGCTCTCTTCTGACTTTGTCTCCATCTCCATGCAA
Organism: Miscanthus floridulus; assembly: GCF_019320115.1. Classification (NCBI taxonomy): domain Eukaryota; kingdom Viridiplantae; phylum Streptophyta; class Magnoliopsida; order Poales; family Poaceae; genus Miscanthus; species Miscanthus floridulus. The sequence continues at coordinate 28,834,463 of NC_089597.1, read as the reverse complement.
CTGTGCTACTGCTAGGTGGGTCTGATTGCAATCAGGACCACCGGCCAGTAACATAATTCAGGAGCCCAAAGTCAAAGGATTCATCCATATCCATGCATGAATCACAAAAAGTTGTTATTTGATTGATCTGTTGAAAAGAACTGTTCAGGAAAAGTGACATTCTCCACGCACGCAGGCAGCAGTTGCTTCCCTCTCCTCAATTATCCGTTGTGCTACCAATGTGCTGCACCTGCTGCCGCGATGCTCATCATAGGCTGATAGGCACTTGCTCTGCCTGACTGCCGTTGCTCATGGTTCGGTAGCAGGAGACAGCTAGCACTGCTCGAGATCCGCGAATTAGTACATATATTTTACCTGTTTACGAAGCAAATTTACTCTGGATCGCCAGGCGACCTAAATAATGCGTGATCATCGTGAAGCAAAGTCCACTCTCATGCATCAATAAACAGCGATTAACTAGTACGTACTACCAGCTAGCAGCGTATTATTTGTTCCATGGACCTGTCGTCAACCGCCGACGGAGGCCACGTAGTTCTCCATGGATCTGTCGCTGCTTCAGGACTATTCCAGCTACTGAGCGCTACTACGGCTACAAATCTATCTATCCATCCATGCATCGAAGTCGGCTTCGGCTTCAAATTTACATGGAATGAATTTCTAGAACAAGGAAAACACAGTCGATGTCTCCAATTATATGCGCGCAGCATCAGGAGACCGTCCGGCCGGCCGTCTGTCCGATGAATCTAAATTCTAACATAAGCCAGTCCCAAACTCCGACGAAAAATAAGTAGTCTACTCTGCACGAGCTACGACAATTATTGCACTCTCGATAGTACATCGCACCAGCCGCGTTAGAAAGCAGGATTAGTATAGTGCTTACCACCTAAATCCTGCCTAGCTCCAGATCAGCTTCGATCGGCAGCTGCAGGTTCCAGCAGACAGCCTCATCCGATCGATCATGCATCGATCCATCGGCGTGTATAGATACAGCACGAGCTGACGAGGGTACCCGCAGTCCATTATTCCGCGCGCGCGCGGCAGCTAGCAGCTTCATTTGCATGCAAGAGCTCGCCGTCGCCGCACCGACCGGCTCGTCACCTGGTTGTTCGTTGTCGTCTTCCTCCTCCTCCTGTGTTCCTGCGCTGTCCACGTCCGCTACACTTATTACACGTGTAACGTACAGACACGTTCCGTGCGTCTGTAACGTCAGCTACGTGAAAGTGTTTCTGTCACACAAAAGTGAAAAGCCACCGCGAAATGGACCTGCGGTACAGTGCCAGAGTTCAAATCCTGGATCGTACTCTTTTTTTTTTTGGAATTTTTTCAGAAATTTTACGCACGCACGCGTGCACGTTCGGTAATACTGCACGTTTCCCGCAAAATTTTCCAGAAATTTTAGGGTATATGCACACGTGCATGTTCAGCGCTACTGTGCGTTTCCCACGCACCGGAGGCGGCGACGCCTCCCAATCTCTTCTTTACGTGTGTACGAACGCGCACGCGTGTGGTGTGAGTGTGAAGTGTGTGGGTTGTGTGTGGCCAAGTTGTACCCGATCAAAAAAAGTGAAAAACGGTGCGTGTCCGTGTGGTGTGAGTGTGGAGTGTGTGGGTTATGTGCGTCCAAGTTGTACCCGGTCAAAAAAATGTGAAAAGCCACATCTACAAATCTGTTTTCAAGGGTGGCTGTCTATATAGAGAAATATTTGTAGAGGCGGTTTGACTTTCTAGCTGTCCTACAATCCATTTTCTCGCCAAATTTTAAATTCAAATTTTAAATACAAAATGTCACCAAAACACACACACACACACACACACACACACACACACAGAGATATATATATATATATATATATATATATATATATATATATATATATATATATATATATATATATATATATATATATATATATATATATATATATATATATATATATATATTCAGATCCACCAAACACCACACGATTACACTCTAATGAATATAACACATTCAATAATATAACACATTCGCTAATATATCACATTCACCACTAATATAATGTACCATCCATGTGTCTGATCAAATCCAAAGGACACGTCAAATGAGACTAATGTCACATTTCATACACATTGTCATCATCAACAACATATGCTTAATCCTTTCGACTCATGAAGAGCCTGACACTTAGGTTGACGTCCTATCGTGGACATTGGTTCGTGGTACGTGCCACATCCTTGTGTACAATCTCTTTGATAAGGAACTTTTGCAAAGGTCCCTAGGAGATCATAATCGCCGAGTGGTTTGTTACTAATATAGTTGTGTTCAGGCCGCTGTAAGAAAACAATATTAGGATTAGTATTGGCGGGAATAGAGTTTGGCTGCGGAAGCAACCATGACAAGAGACGAAATAGATCACTGAAACTGCAATCCGACAAACTATACTTAGCCTTTAGGATAAGCAGCTCAAGCCCAAAAAAGTAGATCCATCTAGTGTGTCAGACAACCCTTTACGACACCATACAAACTCTACTTCGCTGCTTTTTCCACCCTTTCCAAATTTTCTAGACCTTTTGTGCTCTTTAGTTTCACCACTGGTCCAATAACCCGAAGCATTTCCTCCAAATAACCACCATCTTCCTTGTCTTGGAACATCCTCCATGGTCATTGGCACCAACTTTATCGTTATCATCCTGGAACATTAGTAGGGTCAGCTCAATAGCCAACTAATTCTAAAAATAGGTCGATTTTCAGGGGCGGCTGATAATACCTGGCGCCTCTACCAACCCATAGGCAGCTAATTCAGTGGGACCCAAGTATCAACACTGTAGGGATGGCTAGTGATCGAGCCGCTCTTGCTGAAAAAACCAAACTTCTTCGTAAATTGTTTTTGTAGTAGTGCGAGTGAAAGATCCTTGTTTGGTTTTGGTAGTTGAGTGACAACCTAGGTGGACTAATTGTGTTTATGTGAGATACACTGGTGATTAGTCCACAGGTACATGTGTGTGAGCAACATATGCCATGGAGGTGGAAATGGCTCGGAGATGTTGCAAAGCTCACACATGTGATGATGAAGGAGCTCATTGCATATGTGACATGACATTGAGTCATGTGACAAAGGTGAGGAAGATCAAGACAAGACTTGGCTTGATGGACTGGTTGCAAGCGTGAAGGGCAAGTTGGAGGCTTTGGAGCGATGGACCGCGTGACGGTGAAGCTTGAGCAAGACTTGGCGCCGATGGACGAAGGCAACGGTGAAAAGCAAGTGAAGTCAAGATCGATGAACAATCAAGGTCACGTGATGATATGAAGTGGATCATATCATTTGTGATATGGTTGATGCATGTGTTGCATCAATATTGGAGGAGATGGAATGGAATGCGTAAGGCAAAGGTATAACCTATAGGGCATCTCATTTCACCAGTCATATGCGAGTAGAGAAGTTTATGACCGAGTTTAGGATAGATGGCCGTACTATCAAGAGGGACAAATTTATTTGCATATCGGTCATCTAGTGCCACTCAAGTGATCTAACTTTGCATCGCTGCTAGGATTGAGTGGCGTGGCAAGTTGAGTGGCTGACTCCTTAAAAATGATTGTGAAAATGCTTACACACGTGCACAAGGTGGTGTACACTTGGTGGTGTTGGCACATTTGCAAAGGAGAAGTAGTTGGTAAAGAAGAGGAGGTGAAATCGGGCTCGGGGTGCTGCCTAGGCTGGCGAGTTCAGTGTTGAGCTGAGGGGGGGCACCACCATGGTCACCGCCATGGGTTGCACCGCCCCTTTTCTTCAGAGAGTGGTGTTTTCGCAGGGTTAGCCTGGGTGGTCACCGCCACCCCGTCCGGTGACCAATGGCTAGTTTCTAGCTGTTGGAATTCGACTGTTGGAGGGGCACCACCGTGTTCGGTGCCCTCGTAGAAACCAGCAGCTTTGGTTGCTATAAATAGTGGTGGAGCTCGGGCTTGGGTTGGCTGCTGAGCACCCTTAAGCCTTGGTGGCTTGTGTAGGTGTGCTTGGATGCCCTCTAACTCACTTGTGCTTGCAAGAGTGCGATCCGATTGCGAGTGAGTGTGATTCTAGTGCATTGCAACATGAGGTTGCATCGAGTGGCACTAGGTGATCGAGTTGCAAGCCGGTGGTGCTTGTTACTCTTGGAGCTTGCCACCTCCTAGACGGCTTGGTGGCTTGTGACTCCGTTCAAGCACGCGAGAAGATTGTGCGGTGCTTCAGAGGAGGATTTATGATGGGGATTGTGCTCACCCCGCTGGGGTCGCGAAGAGCAACTTTAGTAGAGCATGTCATTGAGCTACCCTCACTTTCGGGGTAGGTTCTTGCGGTGCCCGACGTGCGGGCTTGGTGGGTGATGCCAATTAGCCGCCGAATCACCAAGTGAGTAGTCGACACAACGGGGACGTAGCTTGGTGGCAACCAAGTGAACCTCAGGAGAAAATCACCGTATCAACATTGTCTTCATCATCTTCTCGGTGGTTTACATTCCGCGAAACACAAGCTTGTATTACTTTCATTTACATTGTGCTTGTGTAGTTGCTCTTGTGACTTGTTTAGCTTTGGTAGCTTGCTAGTTGCCTTCTTGCTTGTGTAGCATAGAAGTAGCTTTCTTGCATGACTAATTTGGTTTTAGTAACCTTGTTGATCACATTGCTTAGTTTGTGTAGCTAAGTATTTTGCGCTCTCTAATTTGGCTTGTGTAGCCTTGTTATTGAGCATTGCTAGTAAGCTTAGGTTGCTTTGTGTTTTTGCTTACTAGATTGTGTAGGTGCTCCCCGGTACTGGTTGCATGGGTTTGTGTAACCTTGCAAGCTAGAACTGGATAGGTGAGCACTAGCTAGCACGGCACCTTTGTTGTCTCTCTAGGATTTTTATAAGGTGCTTGTGAACTTAGATAGAGTGGTGTAGTCTTGGCTAGACCGATAGTTTTAATTCTGCATTTGTTTCGGTTAGCCGGCGCGATTAAATTTAGAAAGGATTATTCACCTCTTCTAGTCTGTCATCTCAACCCTACAGCGAGGCAACACAGTTGCCCTACCAAAATGCAGGCAGGACTAAAGCTGGCGCGCGTAGCGCTGTTCATACATAGTTGTCCTTTTTTTACCAAGAACGAAACCGGCCATATATAGGTTGTGATGGTGAAATAAAATGTCACATGTTACCGGCTTCCTGTGTGGCGTGTCTTTGCACTGGTGCATTAGGGCGTCCGCAATGGTGTAGCTAGCCTACATGGAGGTGAGAAACAAAAGCAAAGATTATTTTATACATTCTTATTTTTCTATATACTATTGGACACACATGTTCCTCTCTTAAATTCTTGGACTACGTGAAATAGATCAGCTATTTATTCATCGCTAGTGACTACTCTCTCTTCTATTTTTTTATGTCCACGTCAGAATAGCTAGCCAAATAGCTGGCTGTTGGGACGCCCTTAGATAGCCGTAGGCCGTGATGAATTCCCCCCTTCCATCTCTTTTTATCTCTCTCTCTCTCTCCAAAATCCGGTCTAGTTATGAATGATCTCCTTTGTCAACATTTGCTCCGCTCTAAGCAACAGACGAAGATGACAGGCTGATCGCCATCATTCAAAATGTCAGTTCCTTGTGGGTGATTTGGTGTTTCCGAAATTGCAACCATACGTGCAGTCTTCATCATCATCCGCTGGCATACAAGATGCTTCTTCTATCTTATTTTTTACTTCACCTAGTGTTCCATGTTTCGCAACTCAAGCCAACCAAAATTGCTCTTCCAAAGGTATTCTCAGTTGACATTGATTCGCCTCGTGTTCCAGCTTTCTGCCTTGCAGCGCCGTCAAGTTCAGAAGGGTTGTCGTCTGGTTGACCAAGCTCTGGTATCCTAGTCACATTGATCGGTGGAACTCGCTAGTCGCTACCTGGGAAGATGCTGAACGACTCCAACAAGCCTTCCCGTTTGCATCCCGCTTGGGACAAGCAGCAGCAAAGCTCTGTCTCCGTCTCCTGGTATTGGGCCTCGTCGTAGGTCTCGCATAGCTCGGCCCAACACACAGGTGATGAGTCCCTCCATGGATTAACACGCTTGCATGCGTCTAAAGGGCCTGGCCCATGTAATAGCATTACTAGCTACTCTGCCGTATAATGAATCGTGCCTCTGCCGTCTCCTAGCTAGCTCTGTTCTTTCGCTCCTCCTTTCTCGTGCTCCAATCCATGCTACCCTGCTGTACATCACGCATACCTAGGTCCCGGCCCCGTTCGGCTGGCAGAATTTTGGCTGAAACTGGCTGAAAAATACTGTTCTGGCTGAATTGTTGTGAGAGAAAAACACTATTCCGGCTGAAAAAAGAAACCGAACAAGCCGAATATGGGTTAAGCCGAACGGGGCCATTAGAATTACATGATCATCATGCAGCAAAGTCCACCAGAGAGTGAACTATTATGATTAATTTTATCGATCATTTGCGAGGAGGCTTATAAAAACGTGCACTTGTTGACGTACGTTATGAACAGCCGACGGATGATGGATAGCTTTCCATGAATTTGTCGATATATGGCATGCCGCATTTCTTAAACCGACAAATGATTAGTCTAAAAAACTGACAGTAATAATAATCATCTGGGCTTCATTTGAAATGCAAGATTTTCTCTTACAATCCCGTGATATTTTAAGGGCGTGTTTGCCATTTTCTGAACTTCCTGTGCCATTCCATTTGTATTTAATCCGCATCCATGGCCAGCTCAAGCGTCCCCCATCAGGTCAACTGATGAATCTAACACCATTAGCTAATCTCAATTAAAAACCCGCGCACAAGCTACAATTATTGTCTAATACGTTTCACCAGCCCCATATATCAACAACTGGGGTCCTTAGGGGCCAACGGCTACCGCGGCGAGAAGAAGATCTGGAACAGGCGTTCCTTAGGGGCGAGGGCGACGCTGCCGCCAGCACCGGCCGGTGTCGCTCGAACAAGAAGAAAGCCGCGGCCATGCCTACGCCACCGTCGCCGAGGAGAATGTGACGTCATCGACTTGGCCTGCTGCTTCTCCTTTTGTGTGTCCAATTCCTTTGAGTAGCGTGTGTTTGTGTATCTTCCGCTAAGTAAAGTGCTACTAGCATTTACCCTTGAATTAATCTGCCACAGTCGGCACTTGCCTGTGTTCTAAAATGAATAGATGTACTTTTTTTAAGTATCTAAAATTTAATGAAATACTATATGGATAAAATATTAACGTTTATGACACTAAATAAGTATACTATGAAAATGTATCTCAAAACAAATCTAATAATACTTATTTGATAGTATAAATATTGATACTTTTATATTAGTCAAATTTAAGATATTTTATCTTAATACTATGTTAAAATTGCATTCTTTTCTTAACGGAGAAACTATACTTCGGACGTTCCGTATACAAATCTCTATGTAAAGCTTCCTTCGTTGATCGTGACAATAGTACCGGCCTGTTCTACAATGAAATCTCATAGGTACATCAGCCATTATAAGATACTTTAAAAATACCTCCTAATGATTTATAAATTACCTATTACAATATCTCTCAAATCTACATGTAAATACTAATAAATGTTGTTACAGAAAACAATTCAATATTTGTAAATTAAAGTACGATATATATATATATATATATATATATATATATATATATATATATATATATATATATATATATATATATATATATATATATATATATATATATATATATATATATATATAAGCTACACACTTCTACAGCTATGGCGTTAAACATAAGCATAATGCTATGTTTCATCTTGTAGTATATATTAGGATAAATATTTATTTTAATAGTTTATAAAGCATGAAAAAATATTTACTTAACAAACCACGTATCAATAACACTGACAATTCACTTCAATTTATGTTAATACCCCATGATAGTAAATTTTATAAGCTATTGTTTTAAATATGCTTATACACATTTTAACTGAAACATGATGTCATATCACCATTAATAATTCAATTTTAAGCACTCTATGATATATAAAATACTACTACTACACATGTAATCATGTGATGCAATAAATTTCATGTTCAATTTGGTTCATTCAATTAGCAGCTTAATTTATAAACACATCATAATATTAGCATATACGAATGATAGTTTCAGGTCACCCAAAACCATGTGTAGAATTTCATATAGCAATAGCATACACGCAAATAAGATATCCAAATATTTTACATCAACAAAATAGTCATATACTTTGCCAAAAGCAACATGTTCACATAAATGACACACTAGCAGAAGGCTCCAACAACGCCAAAGCCAGCGGCGCCAACCCATCCTTGCCCGCGATTAGATTTCCCCGTGTGTGTGCATAGTTTTTTTTTCTGTGCGTAACACACATGAACCGACAAGATATAGTTATTTTTTTTCCTGTGCATTTCTACAACACCAACAGGGTAATTACAATTACTCTGTGTTTATCATGACGCATAGAGAAATTGTGTAATTTTCCTGTGGGTTTTTGTATGTTTTGTATTGAGATTTTTGAAACCGACACGTCAATGACTAATTTCCTTGTGTGTATACTGAAAAAAAAACACAGAAAGACTTGTAACCCACGGGGCAATTAACGTTTCAAATAGTGCGCCACCAAAGTCTGTCGGCCCGTTTGATGTGAGTTGTGAGGTCAACTTCCTCAAAAAAAAAAAACAATGAATCTAACATCATAAATTGGACTCCTGTTTATAAAGCATTGTACCAGTACCACTCATTCGTTGCATCAGCAGCTCAGCAGCCAGTAGGTGCATGCCGCAGTATAATAATACAGCTGACTAATAGCCTGCTTAGCAGATTGGCGACCAGCAGTTCGATAAGCCTTGGACACCCTCGCATCCATCGCAAAATCGCGTGTGCAGTACTATATATACAACATGAGTTGATGAGTTTGGACACACTTCATTCTAAATTCCCAAAAGCATTCCTGAGCTAGCCCTAGCAACCGCCATGAGTCGCAGAATCTTAGCTTGGCTGTTCATGGTCGTCGTCTTCGTGGGTTCTTTCGCCGCCCCTGTCCGCTCCTCTCAAGATGAGGATGGGAGGAGTGTTTGGGCCGCCACCGGCGGCGTTGTGACGGCGGGCAACGACGACGACAGGGCCTACGGCTACCGCGGCGGGAAGATCTGGAACAGGCGCTCCTTGGGGGCGAAGCCGAAGCTGCCGCCAGCACCGGTGTCGAACAGGATGAAGGCCACGGTGATGCCTAGGCCACCCCCGTCGCCGACGACGAGAGTGTGATGTCGAATTGGCCTGGCCCTGGCATGCGCGTACCGGCGACTAGTGTGATTTTCCGGAACGTTTGTGTATCTTCGGCTGCGTAAACTGCTATACTACCAGTTACCCCCTTGAATCAATCTGCCACAGTCAGCATTTACTTGTGTGTGCTTCGGATCGAGTTCGGACATTGTGTATATATTTATGATATATATTACATTGAACAAACTCCTCGATCCGGTGAAAAAAGAACTGTTCTAGAACATCTCTCTCTTTATATATATAGCTACTGTTCTGCAGCTGGCATGCTAATTTACGAGATTACAGTAACTCCTTCCTAAGTGATTTACTATAACATTATCGTAAATATCTCGTAAATTAGTAAGGAGTTACTATAATCACGTAAATTAACATAGACCCCGTTTGACACAGCTCGACCTCACTAAATAAAACTATTGTTTTAGTTTTCAGCTCAATAAACAGCTTTACCGATGAAGCTAAGCTGCTTTCTCGATCCTGTTTGACAAAAACAGCTTCTAAGATGAAAAAAAGAAAAAATAAATTAGCAAAATAGCCTTGCACTTCCCCTTTTTTCCCTCTTGCCATCTTCTTCCCAAGGCCATGCAACAAAAAACCCGATGGCTGATGCCCGAGCCCCGGGGTGGCTGCGGCCCTGAGAAGACTGCGCCCCCGCCCCGGTGGCCACCGCCCCCAGCCCCGTTCCCCAGTCCCGGTGGCGTAGTCCCGACCCCACGCCCTTGACGGTGAAGTCCCCCGCGCGCGCTGGCCGCTCTGCGCATCCCGATGGGCGCATCGCTCGTGCCCGGTGGCCGTGCGTTGTCCCGGCAACCGCGCCTGCGCATCCTAGCGTGCGCTTTTCCGGCGGCCGTGCGTGCTCTCCCCTATGTCCGCACCACGGCGGCCGCGAGCCACGAGAGCCTGTTGCTGTGCGTGCTTTCTCGGTTGCCGCGCGTGTTCTCTGGACGGCGGCGTGAGCCCTCCCGGCGGCCGCGCGTGCTCTTCCCCTGGCAGGTCCTCACGCCCGCGTGGTTTTCCCCGAGAGGGGCACAGGCAGTCCTTACGAATGCTAGGGCCCACATGTGAGAGATAAAAGCTGAGATAAGCTAATTTTTTTTTAGTTTCATCTCAGCTCATTCCCTGTGCGAGACGAGGAAAAACAGCACAAAGCTAAAAATATTTGGCAAAAAAACAGCTCACAACAGCTCATAAAAGCGTTGTTTATATGGTACAATTTTACGGTCTTAGTTAATATATAATGGCTTCTATGATTTGCAATCCTAACACTAGATTTTCTATCCGGTTCAAAACCATATTTTAACGACCTTCAGACATTCATTCGCCGCCAGCTTTGCACCAGTTGCTTCCCTCTCCTCGATCAGTTATCCGTCGTTGTGATACCAATGCAGCACCTGCCGCGCAATGCTGATAGGAGTAGGCACTTGTTCTCATGCCTGACTGCCGTTGCTCGTGGTTCGGTAGCAGGAGACAGCTAGCACTGCTCGAGATCCGCGTATTAGTACATCTTTATACCTGTTTATTTTCAAGAAAATTTTTATTCTGGTGGGTCGCCAGCCGACCTAAATAATGCATGATCATGGCGTAGCGAAGTCCACCCTCGTCATCAATAAACAGTGGTTTTCCATGACCTAAAAATGCAAGACCATGGAAAACTACGTACCCTGCCTGCAGCGTTTTTTTTTCCATGGACCACCTGTCGTCAACCGCCGACGGAGGCCACGTAGTTTTCCATGGATTGTCGCCGCTTTAGAGCTGGTTAGGTTAGCCTGGAATGAGTCTAAACCATTCCGACTTGATCAAATCTATACAAATTAGCTAACCATTCTGTCTGTCTCGTTCGTTTTGCTTAGATTGAAGCCGCGAACTATTCCAGCTAATCAAAAAGTTAATACAAATAAACCTACCAATCCAGTAGGAGCAGTTTCGACTTTCGAGGGAACCGTTTCAGAGTAAACGAACGAGCCCCTTGGGATTCCAGCTGCTACTGAGCTACAGCTACATATCTATCTATCTATCTACGAAAGTCGGTTTCAAATTACATGGAACAAAGAAACCACAGTGGATGTCACTAATTATATGCGCGCATCAGGAGGCCGGCCGGCCATCTGATGAATCTAAAGACTCTTTGCTAGAGTTTTAGGGCTTCCGGTTCACTGAACGGTGTACTGTTCACGTCAATATAGTGGGACTATTTACGAATAGTCTCCTTTGCTCTGTTTAAAAACTAGAAGCAGCTAAAGTCACTATTTTTTTTACTTCACTGAAGCCGAGTGAAGCTTTACCATGGGAGCCTAAGGGCCTGTTTGATAGAGCTTTATCTGATTTCGATTCTATGTGGAAGGTGAATCTCTAATAGAAGTGAATCTGTGGCTGAAAGTGATTCTCTTTGATTCCTTAGCATAAACTCACAAATCACGATGGAGAATCACTCCATAGAATTAGGAGAAGCGACTTTTTTTCAGCTCTCAGCCTCTTATCATTTCAAAGAATCACTTCATAAAATCAACAAGAATCACTTCTCTATGAAAAATTATTTGGCAGAGCTCCTACTGGATTCAGCAAAAAATCAGCTCTGGGAGCTCTACCAAATAAGACCTAAGTCTCTCTTTGACGGTGCTTCTCAATGGACTTTATAGCTTTGATTTCTCTCGCTTCTAGAAGGACAAAATCACCTAAACACATAGTTTCTCTAGATTTTTAGGTGAAACCGTTTGAAAAGATATCCTATCAAACAGAGTCTAAATTGAAACAAGCATAAGCCAGAGTCCTAAACTCCGAGGTAGTTTTGAAGTAAGTGTGCACGAGCTACAATTATTGCACAAGAAAATTTGCATAGAATCATCGGTAATGCTTCAGCCAGGGCGTCCGTCCATTCGGACGGCTTCTCTATTAAAAGCCTAGACGCCCATTCGCCCGTCATGGCTTTATCTACCGCGCTTGTCTTCCTCACCTCCTCCCACGCTTCGTGGTCGTCATCCAACATTCTCGGCAGCTTCGGCGCTTGGTCCACCGCCGGCTTAGTCGGCACGACCTCCCATCGGCCGGGTCAGGAGGTCCACCACCGGCGGCGCCCTTCCTCCACCCCGACCGGCGTGACCTCCCATCTCCCATGCGGGCGTCGTCGTCCTCCTACTCGCGCGCTTGTCTTCCTTGTCTCCGCCCACGCTTTGTGGCTGTCGTCCTCCATCCTCGGCGGCGGTAGCGCCTGATTCGCCGTCGGCTTGGCCGACGCAACCTCCTATCGACCGTCGTCTACCATCCTCGACCACCGGCTAGCCAGAACCGGCCGTTCTCCCGCTCTACGCTGCATCGTACGGAAGAAAGGTGAGGAACGCATATTGCAAGCCTATGTTTCAAATGTTTTAGATGTTTCATATGCATGTTGCAAGTATTTCATATAGATGTTATAAAAGTAGATCGAGATGTTGCATATGTTGCAACGGTTTGTAGCACCCGGTTTCAAGGATAAAACCAGATACACACCATATGTGAGCCCAGGAAATCAAATATCACATATAGCTACAAATAAGGGTAATATCATAAGACAATGCTTATTACATAGCGTATTAGTATAAAGAATACAACCTCAGAGTATAGACAGCAGAAAGATAACTCCGATCTTCAGGTGAAAACTCCAATTCTACAGGGACAACTGACTAGTTGATCACAAGCCTAATTCCTCCAAACTCTAGCAATCTGGTACCCATCCAGAATTTTTATCCAAATATTTAAAAAATAAAGCAAGCGTAAGTACATGTCGTACTCAACAAATATAACATGGGGTTCATGATGCTCAAAAGGTTGACATTAGTTTAACTGCGATTAGCTTTTAATTGTCACAATTTTAGCATATGAATAGCAACAAGTTTATCACAAGCCCATATAAACGCATGATCAGGTAAACATGAATAACGAATAGCATAAACAATTAACCATTAATGAACATCTTTATCATCAGTATCATCAGTGTTCATCATCATTAACCATTAATGATCATCTATTTCGTAAGGGTCCAAGGCCGCTCATGACCGTGAGCACGGCTGATATACCAGTTTTACACTCTGCAGAGGTTGTGCACTTTCACTGTGAGTCGTGATTTACCCTTTTGCCCGAGGCGGCCAACCTCTTGACCCACTACCAAGGAAGGTCGATAGGATTCACTATGAAGCCTTTCAAATGTTCATCTAACAAGTTAGGGCCGCTAAGGTTTCTCCATCAATAAGTATGATCCCTCATTCAAGGAGTGACTAACAAGATACCAAGAAACAAAGTGTACCCTCTTGGTAGGCTGAGATCATACCTGTCGGGGTCTCTCTTGCACCATAAAGGTAACCACTAATAAGCTAGAAAAAGTCCTCATACTGAGCTAAAGCAAGAGCCATGTAGCCCTCATAGCTGTACTGTAAGTCACGGATGTTCGCTTACAGATAAGTCCCTAGGGAGAGGAATCTAGAGCACCATAAAAATAGCCCAATGCTCTAGCCCCCTTGTTCCATGTTGCTAAAAAGCATCTTTTAGTATTTATTGCATAATCCATTAGTCAAGTTACAAGATCATGGTTTTAGTTGAGCACTAGCAAAGCTACCCAATGCATAAACCCATAGGAATCAAGGAATCCAGGATATCAAATAGCTAGAAAAATTACTACGGTTGCCGAGGTAGACACATGCATATGATTAAATTATTAAAGTAAATAGGACAACAAGGAAGATCCCATGCTATACTTACCTTAAAACTATGATCTTCTTCCAGTCTAAATCTTCAAATATCTGCTTCTTGATTCACCACGTATAGCTCACCGACTAGACATATTCATAAAGCACAACACAAATATCCATGCAATCATACACGAAGCAAACAATAGAACTAAATTAGAACAGTACACCAAACATAATACACATCAAGTAAAAAGGTTCCAAAAGATGTTCTACACGTTACTACGAAGACACAGATGCAAAAAGCACTCTAATCAGAGCTATAACGAAGAAGTTATGAATTAAACAAGATTTACTTTAATAAAATAATAGATTAAATCTAACCTTAAATTTCAAAAGTTGAAAATATATTTAATAGTAGTATAAATATGTAGATTACTCAATTACGAATCTAATGCAACTTGAACGGATCAAATCGGAGTTAAAACGAAGATTTTATGGCCTAAAGAAAACTAGTGGCAAAACTGTAAATAAGTGGATCTTCTATTTCGAATTAAAATAAATAAAAATTGGAATTTGGAATCTGGAGTGGACTGCGGGTTCTATTACGCGAAACTGCAAGGGCTCTTTAGCAAAACGCTAGCCGAAAGGGTATCTTCTAATCTGGCCGTTGATCTGGATTTGGACGGCGCCTGACGTTTGGGGTGTTTCCCACCGGCCAGAACAGTAGCGCCGCTGCCGGCGACCATTGTCGACAGCGAGCAACTCACTGGCGAGCATAGAAAACGACCTACGGGCCACAGTTGTCCGAAACAAAAGCACCGGGAGAAAGAGGGCGGAACGGAGAACTCACTAAGGGCTTGTTGACGACGGGGAATCGAACAGAGAGGGCGTAGGGCTCGACGGGCGGCATCGGCTTTAGGGATTCAGCGACTACGAGATCGATTGGAGGCGGCGGCTGACGCTAGGATGGGATAGGGAGGCGGTGGTTGTAGGGCTATGTAACAGAACCGACCAATTATACGAAATTAAGTAAGAAAATCATCCGCCAGAGCAGACAATTTAGCAAACTTAAGCCCGTATAACCCGGTAGTCCGTGAAATCACGAAGGATTTCAACCCAAATTCCATTCTAGCCAAGATCGTAATAAGTTTAGCGGTCACCATCACATATTACATAAAAGTTCACAATCTCAGATACATCAGAGTTTCAACATAGTTATTACAAACCAGTTCAAATAAAAGTAGCGGAAGTCATTTGTTCAAACCACACATACTCACGCGAAGTTTAAATATAGTGCCAGCGAATGATCATCTCCAACAAAAGCATCAGATGAGACATAAGGAATGACCATGCCCATGGTCCTAAGCATCACCCATCGCAGGATACAGGCAGTTGATACAGTAGCCGTAATACATCTGCCCATCTGCAACAAGTGGGAATAAAACCCTGAGTACGAGAAGGTACTCAGCCAGACTTACCCGACATAACCAAAAATAAATGACACCAAGGATTATGAAGGGCTTTATAGTAGGGTAGCTGACTCATTTGCAAAAAGAAGCATTTTTAGCCTTTCAAGAACTTTTCGAGAAGCATTATTGCCAAGTTAATTATTATTAACCTGCCGACTAGATTTGCACCTATACTAGAGTATACATGTGATTAAGCAGATAATGATAACCAATGATCATTAAACAAATTCCATACTGTCATATTCATTGTAACTGTCCAAGTGTTCCATAACATTTACTACGATGAAGTAACTCAAGTCAAGTGCTCACTATCCAGGAGCGATGGCGATTCGAATCGATTCCTAACCAGCTGGTGATTTGTTCCTTACACAAACCTCACTCACCCGCTAAAGTGAGATATTGATCACCGAGTCAACTTTCCAGGGATCTCGAGTTTGCCAGGAACCACATGTACCCGGGGGCCGACCGACTGCACTTTGGCCTTATCATCCCGCCCCCGTGTCCTACCACACCTGCTCCGGCACAGTGCATTGCGGGCAATCTACTCGGCCCGAAAAATCTCCCAGCTTCGCGGTCGGAAGGTACTTTATCCGGCCAGCTAAATGTAAGGCATGCGTTCAACATGACTCGAGGCCCAACAACGGTCGGTCCTTAATCGACACAGACGGAAAACACTACATTTCAAAACTCTGCAAGTCTCCGTCCGGTCTCAACTTCATTTAACACTTAGTTATACCATGACTTCATAGTCATCCAAGCAGATCCAGGTAACCACCTATAGCTCACAGGTGACAAGAAATCACCCGACTTCTACCGGTCTAAGCCAGCTAAGCATTGACTCGACTGCGGATACCAGGGTAACGAGGATATAGTATAACAAAGGTAAACAAGGTATAATGCAGCAACGGTTGCAAACAACTCCTGAATGTAATGCATCAATTTAAAGTAAAGTATTTAATTAAATCATTGCAAACCGGGAGAAAAATGCTCCGGGGCTTGCCTCTCTCGAAGGAGCTCGGGCGGTGATCGGGGCACTCTGGAAGTTCCTCAACGTCCTCCTCATCGGCTTCTGGCACTTCCTGCTGCTGCACCTCGAGCTGCTCCTCGGGCTCCTCGGGTATGACGACTGGGTTCTCGGTTTGCGATCCTGTATGATGCAATGCGCGTAAGTGATTATGCAAACGGTGCATCTAAGGAGATGAATGCAATGGATATGTTTAAATGCAAGGTAGTCAACATCATCCAAGAAACTATACTACAAGCACATGTCATCTACTGCATTCTCTTCTACTACTAATATGTTAAGTTAACATATCTTATGAAATGCTTCAAAGATACACCAAAGCTTTACTAATTTCTTAATCACACTTAAAGCAACACTTGCTTAAACCCTAATTAATAATAGGTTTGAATAGCAACATATATTTCTGATGCTCCTAAAAATCTGAGAAAATTACAGTAGCATAATACTACCCTAAACAGACTACCATAAAAATTTCATGGCATTTGGATAAGTAAACTATCATACACGAAAATGACAAGCTATAGCATAAAAATGAGCATGAAATTACTTTGTACTATGAAAAGTGTCAAACAACAGAATTAATATTTTTCCTAGGTTCTTCATAGCATATAATGACTGTCCAAAAATTATCACATGCATGTTTTATACAAAGTTTGCTCTTTAGCAAAAATAACAAAAATCAGCCATTAAAGGCACTTGAACTACACCTCCTAAGTTTTCCACAGCACATGCATGAAACATATTTTTCCTAGGAAGTACATGACATAAGAAGATTAACAAACTTGGAGATCATATTTTTCTAAAGCCTATAGATTTTTCTACACATTTTTCAATTTATTAGCAATATACATGATTAAATAAAAGCCTATAGAAAAGTATCCCAAAAATGACATGCAATAATTTTCCCAAGTAGATCTGATGATAAGGAACCTAGAAAAATTTGTTTCAACAAATTTGGAGCAAGTTTGATCATCCAAACATTTTTCAAACCATTTCAGATTTCAAATAATAAAGAATAAATGAAATCAAATCACTTAAACGTTACTGGGCCGGCCCGAAGGGATCCGACGGCCCACGACACAGCGCAGCCCAAGCCTGGCTCCCTCTTCGACTCAGCGACTGATGCGCGGGACCCCCGTGTCATTGCCACAGAACAGGAGAGACGGCACACGTCGGCGCGGCGATGGTCGAGCTCACCGACGGTGATCTCCCTGACGAAACCAACGGCACCGGCGTGCCCTACGTGATGAACCGCGTCTATTGGTACTCTAACCTCGCTCCCTACTGACCCCTAAGCACCCCAGCCACGGAGCTCGGCGGCTCGGCCATGGCGCACGGCGGTGCGCGGCCGCGTTCTGGCCAGACGGGGCCGGCGGGGACGGTGACATCATCACCCGAGTAACAGTGCGCAACGGAGAAGACAAGGCGGGAGCTAGGGAAGGAAGAGAGGAGCTGTGCTGTGCTAGCCACGGTGAGCTCCAACTCCGACGAGTTGTGGTGGCGGCGAAAACTCAATTGGGCCACTACCTTGGGTTCTCCGGCTCGATGGTGAGATGGAATAGCTAGGGGAGGTGAAGACGGAGCTGAGCGCTAACTTAAGGTGGCGATTTCACGGCGGTGAGCGCGCTGGGCGACGGCGCTTGCTCGGCGTCGATGGAGGAGCCGGCGCGCTGCTGCGAGAGAGCGCTGCGGCGAAGGAAATGAAAAACGAGCGGGTGAACTGGTCGGGCAGGCGCGCGAGGGCTTAAGGCGAGGCCAGCGGTGCCAGAACGGCCGCGGCGCGTGGCCTGCGCGAGCAGAAGACCGGCGACGCACGGCATCCACGCGGCGGTGTTCCTCTGAACCGGTCGGGCACTGTAGCAGCGATTCAGAGAACGAAAGGGCTGACTGACAGCGCCAAATGATGATGCTCTATTTCCTAATCCGTTGATCGATAGCGAAAGAAATCAAAACGAAAGTTGTACACCTACATCCCAGCTACAAAACTCATGTAGAGATCACTGTCTAATTCACAAAGGATAGAGAGAAAAATCATGCCAAAGTCGTGTTCAAGAAACTGAAAACTGAAGTTTATACTTAGAAATTTCTAAGTGTTGAAATCAACCCAAATTCTGACTTGTGGGACCATTTTGAGCATGTTGTGCACATTTTCATGACTTGATCACAAGATACTTTTTGTTCCTCATATAATTTGCTACAACTTTGTTTTAGGTTGCTCAGACATGCAAACATTCTAAGTGGTACTTTTTGAACAGTCAAACCAAAAAGTCCTAGGGTCAAAACAAGTCAAACCATGATTTGAAATCTTAATTGGGCAAAATGATCAACATGAACATTGTTCCTAATGACTTTCTAAGCATAGCTAAGATGTTTAACAATATATTTAGCTATACCACCCATTGGTCATACAATAATCAAGCACTAAAGGTACTGAAATGATGAAAAACACTTGAAATGATACTCTTGTTTCATAATCATGTTTCACATGTTTCAAGTGATATATGCTCATGAATGGATGAATGATGCTCATGATCATGAAATGCAAATGCAATCAGGCAAGACTAACACCAGGGGTGTTACAGGCTACTATTTATGGGGGCGAAGGCATGGCGCGCACTCAAATCAGTGAGGACGGGGTGGCTGCAGACTCTTGGTGATGGCGGAGTCCGGCTTGGGAACGAAAGCAAGGTAGAAGACGGCTGACAAAGCGGGGCCCACCTGTCGGTGACAAGACGCGCAGGACCGATCGGCAGAGAGACAGAGCAAGGGAGAGAGCGGGCCTACGTTCTGGCTGGGCCGGCCCATGAGCGGGGCGCAAGAGAAGGGGAAAGGAAGCTGGGTTGTCAGCGCGCTGGCCTACGAGGAAGATGGGCCGTAGGAGAGAAAAGACCGAGCGGGCCCAAAAGTTGGGGAGAGTGAGGGAGGGAAGGAAATTCCTTTTTAATTTTCTTAAACACATTTTTAAATTCAAATTCAAATCTAATTTAATTTCTTTTGAAATTTTGATCAAACCCAATCATCACAAAAAAAATATACAGCAGCATGTATGCACAAACAAGTTGCTAAGCCTATATTTGATTTTCATTTTAACAAAGTTTTTATTTTTCTAAGTTTAAATGCTCACAAAATAAATCATTAAATCAAATTATCTTATTTTAAAATGATGCAAATTTTAGGGTGTTACACGGTTGTACACGTATGTTGCAAGCTTCTGTTTCCAATGTTTTATCTGTTTCCAGACATATGTTGCAAGTGTGTTTATTTGGATGTTGCATATATTTCACACATATGTGGAAGTGTTTTATCTAGATGTTGTGTATGTTTTTGCAATAGTTTTAAGTGTTTTTCAGGTGTTTTTTGCAAGTGTTTCAGATGTATGTTTCAAGTGTTTCATTTGTCTTGAGACGTATGTTGCAAGTGTTGCATCTGAATTTTTTCAAATCGGGTGTTGCATCTCCCTCCTCGCCTTTTGCTGCCTCGCCTCGGTGTCTCCTCCTCCTCCTAGCGATGGCTCGGCATTCGTCGCCCCCTCCCCCTCTTCTCGATGCTGGTGACGTTCGGGGCGGCGTGGACCCCGTGTCAGCGCACGAAACGGCATGGAAAAAATACTGCAGGCGCGGGCGTCTGGATGCCCGGTCCGTCTGGATGTCCGGGCGCTAGCTAGCCGTAGAATCATACCTAAATATCATCTTTTACCATATTTTACTTTGAATTCGAATACACATACAAAAGGATGTCTTGGAGTCGGATTTCTATTCGGATACTTGTTAAATTCAACTTAAAATGCATATTATTAAATTCAAATACAATTTTACTACTAAGTTCATCGATAACCAAAGTGAAATAACATCAGAAAGGCACTTCTAATCTTCAATATCAAAGTGAATTAACGGATGGAGTGGCGTAAATGTGGTTTCTCTCAGTTCCTCCTTATAGATTTAGCATGACTTATAATAAAAACTGCCACCGGAGCCATTTTTGCCAAACGTTTTTCAAACGGCTTCAACTTCACTAGAGAAGCTGCTCCATGAGAGATGCTAGAATCTAAGCCCTTTTAGTAGATGAAATGAAGCTCTGCCAAACTAACCCTTAGGGTGACATGAGCCCTCTTGTTTTTAGTTGATGTTCTTAGTGCATGATCCGGCGACTTCTAAAGGATATCAAACTTCCTTTTTGAGGATTCATTGATTTCTCTCCTATATATGTTGACATAACAAAAAATTGTAGATGTATTGAATGAGCGCCGTTGCTCCTTTGATACCTCTTTCTCCATGTTCTCAACAACTCATCATGTGTTAGTAATCTTTAAAATATTTAGCCAAGTATATCTAGGGTCCTAGACGACAAACCGACATTAGCAATGCATGATCATCGTCATGCAGCGAAGTCCACCATGTAATAGACTATTATGATATTATCGATCACTTGCGATTGCGAGGAAGCTTAATTATAAAAAAACGAGCACTTGCTTGCGTACGTTATGACCAGCCGACGGATGATAGGTAGCTTTCCACGAATTTTGTCGCTATATACGAGTATGGCGGGTGACCATTCCTGCAAAAAGGTTTCAATTATACTCCAGGTGTTATAATAGCCAGTGGGGGCAAATGGCTTTCAGGTTTCTCGAATCCACAAATGATTAGTCACCATTATCACACTATAGTCTAGATAACTGACAGTAATCATCTGGTGCTTCATTCCAAATGCATGCAAGGTACTATTCTCTTAAAATCCCCTGACGTTCTAACTTCTAAGGGTGCGTTTGGTAGGTATAATTCAAGCCGTTCCTCTCAAAATAGAATATGAGAATCCTATGAAATGAAAACCAGAGGAATCCCAAGCAGCAACAGTTTTAGGATTGAGAGTCAGAAATCAGAAACTTCCCCTTATTCTCCTATAATGTAAACTAGAAACCAGAAAACCCTGTTTCTCCCGAGGTGAGAATTAGAGTTGGTTTAGGCCTCGTTCAGTTGCATGAGAATGATTCACAGCTGAACAGTTTCTTCACTAATTTTAATGGCGCGGAATGGTTCCTTGCGCAGAACGGCCCGTTCCGGGATAACGGAACGTGCCTTACATATTTCGAGAAATCGAAGTTCTGCTAACAGGCCTCGCTTTTGTCCAAACAGGTATTTTGGCAATTTTCATGAAGTTTGTTGAAACAGGCATTTTGGCAATTTTCATGAAGTTTAGTGAAAATGGCAAAGTGCAAGCGTTTCATGAAAATTGCCAATGTTTTTGCAGTATTATTAAGTATTCTCCTTTAGTTCTTTTCTATTTTCGTGGACCTGAGACTCATTGGCAGCCGTTGTTTTGTACTATATTTGACCCTCGTTCGCGGCCTGCAGTTCAGGGGTCAACTGATGAATCTAACACCATTAGCTAATCTCAATTAAAAACCCGCGCACGAGCTGCAATTATTGTCTAATCCGTTTCACCAGCCCCATATATCAACAACAGGGGTATTATACAGAATTTACAAATATATACGCTACCATCACCTACTAGCCAGCCTGCTTAGCTCCAGATCGATCGGCTTCGGCAGCTCGGTGGTCGACACCCTCTCGCGTCGATCCGAATCCGATCGGCAAGTACATTAACAGGCCAAGCTAGCTGACGAGGCTCCCCAGTCCTAGGCTCCCAGCTGAGACGCAGACGCTCACGACGACCTGGCCGCCATGAGTCGCAGCAGGTTCTTTGCTTGGATGCTCGTGGCCGCCATCCTCGTGTGGTCTTGCACCGCCAGAGCAGTCTGCTCCTCGCGTCCTCTCGGTATATTCCGGCGACTAATCAAGTTTCGTTTTGGATTTCTCTAGGCGACGGCGTCCACTAATGCATCATGTCTGAAATGTAGCTGCTGCGGATGGGGATGCGAGGGACGACGAGCCATGCGCCGCGGGCGTTGCCGTCGCGGCGGCCGGCAGCGGCGGGGCCTCCCGTGGCCAGAGGGAGATCTGGAACAGGCGGTCTTTGGGTGACAGGTCGCCGTGGTCTTCGCTGCCGTCGCCGCTGTGGAACAGGCCCAGGACGATGTCCGCGCCCCCGCCGCCGCTGGTGTGATGTCGAGCTGGGCCTCTGCTGCTGCGACCTGCGAGACAGCGAGAGCTTCCCGTCCTGTGTTGCCTGAATGCCTGAAAGTTGCCTTCGGTCCGTAGTTCCGTACGCGGCTGCAGCTGTCCGTCTACGAACGTACTACCAACATGTGTAATTGGAGTCTTTGGACGTACGCCCCTGTCCTTAGCCACAGAGAGCAGAGAGCCATGTTGTAGGGGGGTTGGCTCCCTCTCCTTTGTGTGCATCATTACACAATCACTTGCATAACACAACCAAGCATTGGCTCCTCTGCTCTTCATTGTGTATCTCTTGAACAATGAATCTTTTGGCTTGAAATAATATCTTAGAAAAAAATTGGTGTCACTATCAATTATCATTGGGCATTTGGGCCTCCTAAATGGGGTCAGGTTGAACTGAATTGGGCACTAAAATAGGATTAGTGGAGCTAGAAAATTGGGCCTAAAAACTGGGCTAAGCCCGCATTGCTGGGTTTAGTGACAACCTAGGCCCAGCATGCAGATGGACCTCATCTGCAACGTCACCTGACATGTCATCATCTACATGTCAAAGACATGTGCAACGGGTTAGGCCGTTTTGAAGCATCATAAATGTTTGTGACACAATAGGCTCGTCTTCAAATATGTGAAATTTCTCTCTAGTTTGCCACAGAAGGGGTTTACTGACACACCTGTGATGACGACAGAGTTTTTGTCATGGAAGTGTCTGATGAAAAACTATTCATGGCAATTTCTGAACATCACATAACACCAAATGTGTTGTAGTGATTGTACGATAATGGCATCCATGTGAGGATTAGCGTTTGATGGCGGCGTAGCAGGGTGGCCAATGAAGCGCTAGAGGGGAGAGTAAATAACAACTAAAAGCTAACATCATGGAATAAGGTTGTGGAGGAAAGAGTCTGCCAATGGACTTCACTTGCACCATTGAGGTGATTATAGGTAGGCACTGTGCAAACAATGTTGTTGAACAAAAGAGTTTGTTTAAGATGATGCTTATGCCTTGTTGGTAGAACTCCGACTCTAAAAACTTTTGAATATGGAGGGAGTATCTAAAACAAACAATTTTGTTCATATTTTAGATCAAATATAAATATTTAAAGAGTTTTAATTTTATTTTACAAACTATATATTTAACTTGGATCTAGAACCGTTCAAAACATACCCTTAGAATAGGATTTAGAGCATGAGATATGGATGGGTTAGGGATAAAATCTATATCTATATCTATATCTATATTTTTATCTATAATATTAAGAGTGAATCAATTTTTCTATCTATCTATATCTGACCCAGACTCGTGGCCCATGCTTATTCTACTTAGAACAACCCACGTCCAACAACAGTATAAAGTCTGATTCCAAGGAACACCAAAGCTCGATTACAAAATGTACCAAAATATATGACGGTCATTGAATGGGGACGCCAGCAAAACAGTATTTTCCTCTCACAACAAACTAGCCGAAACAGTGTTTTGGCTTCTTTTTTCAGACCAGCGAATGGGGCCAATAAATTTCTGAGCCGCAAATCGTCCAAATAACCGTGCAACAAGCTAGTATAAGTTTATATTACAACACACTGATATCAGTAAAATTTAAAAAAGGAATATAGTTGGATCTAGATCGAAAGTAATAATAATTAACTTACATGAAAGATAAACAAAATACAATTCGCTCGTTAATATAGGATTATTAACACACTCGAATAACACGTTTTTTTACTGAAAAAAAAGAGAATGAACATATTTTGTTCTCTATGGACTAATGGGTTTTTATTATTTAAATATATAAGAGAATTCAATGCATATCTGAACCAAATCAAATTAAATAAAAATCTCAAAAAACTGCCAAACACTCGCACACTCGGTACTCGGGACGTCTCACTCTCGCCGCCTTCTCCCTCCATCAAGAGCGCCCGTCCCTTCGCCGCGTGCCCGCGCGCCCCGCCATGGCCGCGCCGTGCGGCCGCGGCGGCGGCACGCTGACGCTGGTGCTCGTGGCCCTCTCCGCGGCGTTCCTCACCTACAACGTGCTCGTCTCCTTCCGCTCCTCCCTCCAGCCCCTCCCTTGCTCCTTCCCCGCCGCCACCGCCGACTCCTCCCCCCGCCGCTTCGGCGCCAGGCGGAGGGCGTTCCACACCGCGGTGACCTCGTCGGGGAACGCGTACAACACGTGGCAATGCCGCGTCATGTACCACTGGTTCAAGGAGGCGCGCCGGGCTCCCGGCGGCCGCGAGATGGGTGGGTTCACCAGGGTCCTGCACTCCGGGAAACCCGACGAGTTCGTCGACGAGATCCCCACATTCGTCGCCGACCCACTCCCCGATGGGGATCAGGTATTGTTGCTTTTTTTGCTTCACGAAACGGCAAAGTTCGTCATATTTCATTGCTTTCTTCGTTGGCTCTGTCTGGTTTGCTGTTGCTGGTTAGTTGGAATTGTGGACAAATGCAACTATTCAGATTATACGAAATCGAGAAAATGTCTACTCCTATGTTTCTCAAGGAGTCAAGGTGGAATTCCGTGATTTAGTTGATATTTCTATTTTCAAAAGCTACACCGTACACGCAAGACATTTCAGTTTTTCATGATATCAGTACCCTCGTAAAAAGAAAAAAAAAAGGGTTGATAACTGAGTAGCAGTGTGGTCCCCCTCCCCCCTCCTTTTTTTTAATTTTTGGGAAGTGGTTTCCTTTGTCTGGCTGTATGGCTTCAGCATATCACATTATGTACAAATCCAAGGTCCTGGCAAAGTCCTGCAGTCCTGCTCCTGCTTCACTGGAAAATTTGAGGCAAGAAATCCATTGCTACATATGGACACGGGTGTGGGCGTCACTGACCGACTTGGACGGAGGTGTCCCGATTTCTTTTGGGATGCGCCACATACCACTTGGAATGTGACATATGTGTTCCAACACGTGTGGGTATCTGATTAGGCAAATATATTTTGGACACAGGTTCTGGAAACACTGAAAAATCATGAAAACATAAAACATCTGGACAAATAACAACTGTGCTACTTTGTTTTTGTAAAAGAATGTGGACAAATGAAATGAGAAAGTAGTGAGGGCCAAGTTGATAGGGAAAAAACAGATTGGCAGCTAGGATATCATATGGTGAAAAGGCTTGTAATGTCAGCCTTGTAAACATGGCTGGACCCTGCTGATACCAGCTTTTCATCATATTGCGTCTGAAGAAAGTTAAAAATCATCATTGGTGTAGTATGCCAGTTGCTAGTACTAATGGTCAGCTGTAGCCATGTCATCATGGCGGCCTATTGTGATTTGTGAACTGCAACCATTTCTGCTTCTCTGTACCCTGTCCATTGCTCATTTTTCGTTGTTGCAAAGTAATTTGATTAATTACCAATTCGAGTTTTGTTAAAAAAGAATTAACAATTCGAGAGCATACAGGAATTTATGGCTCAATTTTACTACTAGAAACTAGATGCTGCTGGAATTTTCTCGTAAACAGTGTTCATCTTAAATCTCAGGGATACATCGTTCTCAATAGGCCATGGGCATTTGTTCAGTGGCTCCAGAAGGCAGACATAAAGGAAGAGTAAGTTTACAGTAAGTTTATTTGAGAAGCAATAATCACCCTCCAGAGTCCAGACTCATGATCTAGTTAATTTCATACTATGTGCAGCTATATCTTGATGGCAGAGCCAGATCATATAATTGTCAAGCCTATCCCAAACTTGTCGAGAGATGGTCAGGCAGCAGCTTTCCATTTCTTTTATATTGAGCCTAAAAAATATGAGAATGTGTTGCGTAAGTTCTTCCCTGAAGACAAGGGGGCAATCACTAAGATTGATCCTATAGGAAATTCTCCTGTCATTATTGAGAAGGTGAGCTATTTTCTTCTTGAATGTACCCAAAGCATCTACTTGAAATTACAGAACTAATCCTATTACTTTCTGCTTCTTTTGCTAGGAATCTCTTGGAAGGATTGCCCCGACATGGATGAATGTTTCAATAGCAATGAAAAAAGATCCTGACGCTGATAAATCTTTTGGCTGGGTTCTTGAAATGTAACGTCCTGCCAATCAATTTCTTATTGTCTAAAGCTTTTGGTCTGTTTATGCATCCCAAGTTCTATGCTATTTCATTCGTAATGTGAGTAGGTATCTAATTATTTGTTGTATTATGTTTCTGGGAAATAGGTATGCCTATGCCGTGGCATCTGCTCTCCATGGAGTGGGCAACATCTTACACAAGGACTTTATGATTCAGGTTTGGAGTTCGGTTAATTATATCATGTGGCCATCCATATCAGGAAGTTGTGCGGTTCTGTTCTTAGATGATAATTTGATTCTGTTTTCACTTTTCAGCCACCTTGGGACTTGGAAGTTGGTGATGCTTTTATTATACATTATACTTATGGGTGTGATTATGACATGACGGTACGTGATTCATATTGTGATGCAGAACTTCAGGGAATATGACTCGTGATTCTGTTCTTATAGCATGTTCTTTTGCACTAGGGTAAGTCGACTTATGGCAAAATTGGAGAATGGAGATTTGACAAGAGATCTTACGAGGATAAACCTCCGCCTAGAAATTTGCCATTACCGCCAAATGGTGTGCCCCAAAGTGTGGTATGGTTCTGCTCTGTTTGCAAATATTTGACATTTTTGTTTCAATATTTGTGTACCATTTCATTCGGATGTGAAACAATGTTCCTTGGCAATCTAGTCTTTTGAGTGCTAGTATGAAATTGTTAGTATATTACGGTACATAAAAAATGAGAGGAAAAAAGTATTATTACAGCCAATTAGCCATTGAAGTTGCAAGACAAGGAGGATCATTGAAGCACTTAAGGCTACTATGAGATAACTAAACATTCTGTATGCTTTATCACAGAATTATATAAGGCATTTACTTATGATAAAAAGTTGTTTGTCCATAAATCCCAACAATTTTCTTCTATTGTTGAGATATTTAGTGATATAGAACATGGCTATGATTCTTTGCTTCTGTCCCAGTTTGCTATACTCTTCAACTCTTGTAATAGTTATTAACCCATGCGATGGATTTTTGTGTTGTGCACAGGTGACACTTGTGAAAATGGTCAATGAAGCAACAGACAACATACCAAACTGGGACTCTTACGCCGCTAGTTAACCTTGTACAAATCTGGCTCACAATTTAGCTTGCCAGATATTTCCATTCCAGCTGACTTTGATACATGATAATTGCCAAACATAGAAGATGAGTGGATGATACCGTGGAATGCATACAGGTTTTACCCAAGGCTGCGGGCTCCTTACCTTTTCTGCTTGAATTTTCCTGAGAATGTCTGGAGAAATGCCACTCTTTTTTCTTAGTTTTGTCAAACACATGCACATCGGCACATTACACACTACTTTGTAAGTCAAACATGCACCTTTGGTGAAAGTTGCAATTTAGATGACTGAGAGATGCGTGTGTTCTTATCTGGTTCTGAACGTGCTTTAGGGGGGAAAAAATGTCAGACACAAACCTTTTCTTGAATGCATAGTTTGCTCAGTTATCTATTTGGAATAAAACTGTTGAAAGTTGTGTTAATCAAACTCAATATGCAATGTAAGCTGCTTGCGCTTTGAAGGTACCAACACGATTTGTGAGATACTTATTTGTTGTTATGTAATTATTTGTCTATTTGCTCTAATGCAAAATTAAGTGAATATGCGTCCGGCTTCAGAAACAGTGTGCTCTTGGGTTGGAAAATTGAATTTGGAAGTGCGAAGTCTGAATCTGAACATCCTTTGCCTCCTGTTCTTCAGACTTCAGAAAATTAGAACAGCTAATCAGGAGTAGTCTCTTCTCAGGAAAAAGGCAGGAAAAATTCAGGTTTCAAAGAAGTGCAACGGAGTCAAAGCTCCTTGCTTGTCCCACCAGGGTCGTCGTCGTCTCTACTCGTCTCCCTCGATGCCAGATCTCACCTCGGCTCCCCCTTTCCTCCCATGCCCTCAATTCTCTCTCCACACTAGCATCCGCCCCCTCCGATGGAAGCCGCCGCGGCCGCGCCCGCGCGGGGCCTCGGGCGGCACGAGTACGCGGTGCTGGCGCTCACCTTCGCGTCCTACGCGTCGTTCCACGCCTCCCGCAAGCCGCCGAGCATCGTCAAGGCCGTGCTCTCCGCGGACTGGGCGCCCTTCTCGGGCGCCCGGGGCCCGCACCGCCTCGGCGAGCTCGACGTCGCCTTCCTCTCCTCCTACGCGCTCGCCATGTTCGCCGCGGGCCACCTCGCCGACCGCGCCGACCTCCGCCGCCTCCTCGGCGCGGCCATGCTCGCGTCCGGCGCCGCGTGCGCCGCGCTCGGCGCCGCCTACTTCCTCGACGTCCACGCGCTCGCCTTCTTCGCGGCCGCGCAGGTGGCCAGCGGCGTCGTCCAGTCCGCCGGGTGGCCCTGCGTCGTCGCCATCGTGGGGAACTGGTTCGGCCACGCCTCCAAGCGCGGCGCCATCATGGGGGTGTGGAACTCGCACACCTCCGTCGGGAACATCGCCGGCTCGGTCCTCGCCGCGGCCGTGCTCGAGTTCGGATGGGGTTGGTCCTTCTTGGTTCCTGCGGTCGTCATCGCCGCCCTCGGAGTTGTCGTGCTGGTGTTCTTGGTCGCGCACCCGAGCGAGGCTGGCTTGGAGGTGGAGGTAATGGAGGTTGAGATGAATGGGGATGGTGGGGAGGAGGTAGGGCTCCTTGGGGAGGATAAGAAAGATGTTAATGAGGATGACGAGTTCGAGCTGGAAATGAGATCACAATTGCCAAGGGCAATCGGGTTCGTGGAGGCATGGAGACTGCCTGGTGTGGTGCCATATGCATTCTGTCTATTTTTCTCCAAGCTCGTTGCCTACACCTTCCTCTACTGGTTGCCGTTCTATATCAGGAACAATGGTATGTGCTCATTTGTTCATACATTTATTTTTGTATTTATCGCATTAACAATGATAGTGTATGTGCTTGTTACTTGATCATAGTCCGCACTCAAATCTGATTGTACTGTATTTCCAAGGATTGGGCTGTTCAAGTATCAGTCAATGAATTCTGTTCTTGCCAGCAATTGCAGTTTCATGTTTCAGACTAGATAGATGATTCTTATAGTTTCAATCAGTTGAATTGGTAGATACAATCACCAAACAGTCTGAATTTGTTTTTCTACAAAACCTTGTTTTATATATTGTGAGTTGGAACAGCGTCACCTTAAGTTATTTCTTGGGTTCCCTTTTTTTAAGCATAGCAAATCTGTTGATATTATGAACCAGCTTTAGCTTGTTCTTAAGTTTATAGTAAGATGCCAACCTAGAGGGGTGTTTGGTTTGAGGAATGGACAAGATAATAATAGGGTGATTCCACTAAAATCATAGGAATGAACTCATGATGCATTACCTCATCTAGAGACTAGAATGAGGTGGTTCCACAAACCAAACACCCCATTATTGTTGATAACATTCTTTTGCTTGCATGTTGAACTGTTTTAATTGGTGATCGAAATTTCAAATGAATTGTACTTGTGTACATCTATTATGATGGGTACCTAATTTTCTTGGTAGAGATAGTAGAGTTTGACACAAGTAGCTTTCAACATACCTGTCCTTCCATTCCAAGGTTAAACCTTGAAATGTGTAATTTCAGAAATTAGAGGATTGCTTTTGCTTGGATGTGTTGCTTCTGTAGAATTCATTTGTGGAGTATCAGTCATTTTCAATTTAGCATGAAACGTCAGGGAGTCGTTACTTTTGCTTGACGCCAACCTATTTTTGATTTTGCAGCCGTAGCAGGTCAGTTCTTGTCACACAAGGCTTCAGGAATTTTATCAATTGTATTCGATATTGGAGGTGTCTTAGGAGGGATTTCGGCTGGTTTTCTCTCGGATGCCATAGGTGCCCGTGCAATAACATCAGTTCTGTTCCTCTTTCTGTCAATCCCAGCACTCATTGTGTACCGGACATATGGAAGCATATCCATGCAGCACAACATTGGTCTCATGTTCCTCTCTGGTTACTTTGTGAATGGTCCATACTCTCTCATCACCACAGCTGTAGCAACTGATCTTGGCACCCAAGACGCGATCAAGGGAAATTCACGGGCGCTGGCGACAGTTTCTGCGATAATTGATGGCACTGGTTCTGTTGGTGCAGCTCTGGGCCCCTTGCTTACGGGTTACTTCTCAACTAGAGGATGGAATAGTGTATTTTTCATGTTGATTGTTTCCATATCACTTGCCATCCTGTTTTTGATACGGCTGGCAAAGGATGAGATAGTAACCAAGCTTAGCACACGAAATTAATAAAGTAGTAATATATGTTGAATTGGGGATGCTTCAGATGTCAGATTGTAGGTACTTAGCAGGAGCTTAGTTAGGCCATTTCTTGCGTCATGTATTTAGATTGGTGGTTTGTTGTAACTAGTAGACATGCACGTCTATAAAAAATACTAATAAGCAATAGAGGAATAGTTGCTTTTTTCAACAATTTTTCATCATCGTCCTCCCCTTGTCATGTTCATCTTCAGAAAACTGCAATGAGAAAATAGATGCATTTAAATTTGTGAAAAATATAAAGTTTCATATTAAAAACTCTAATGCAAATCCCTCTGTGCTCAATGCAAAGGCATATTTATAGTGTAGAGTATAAAATTCATTTTAAAACTTGTGATCATTCGGTACAAAATATTTAAATTGCTTCTTAGTTTCAAGATGGCCTATAAACAGACCTAGAGCAATTTTAACTATTGCATCAAGAAAACTCGCCATGCAACCAAATACCTAGAAATGCTTCGCCACCGGTTAGACTACCAAACTATAATCTACTCCCTCAATTTCAAATTATAAGAGTTTTAGCTTTTCTAAATATATTATTTTTACTATATATCTACACATAGTTTATATCTAAATGCATAGCAAAAACTATATATAATAGAAAAACAAAAACGTCTTATAATTTGGAATGGAGGGAGTACATGA
Organism: Miscanthus floridulus; assembly: GCF_019320115.1. Classification (NCBI taxonomy): domain Eukaryota; kingdom Viridiplantae; phylum Streptophyta; class Magnoliopsida; order Poales; family Poaceae; genus Miscanthus; species Miscanthus floridulus. The sequence continues at coordinate 28,803,043 of NC_089597.1, read as the reverse complement.
AATCGATTCTTTCCAATTGCAATAGTTGAGCAAGCTATCAACCCAACCATCATTCCCCAATCATCAAAGGGGATGACAAATTAGTGTGGGAGGGGCCATCGAGCGTGCAAGAAGCCCCGGTAGCGAGCGACGCTGGTTATCCAATAGTGCGACCTAAGTTTCTAGGATACAGAGCGATCAAATTTGGAGAGGAAACATCGAAGATGTTTTTTTGCCCAATAATAGTTATATTTAATTTTACAAAATGTTTTAGCTAGACACTTGGAGTTGCTCTTAGCAGGTTAGCTCAAGGGGCTGGTAATGATGCTGAGACGTCCTAGTAGTATAAGACCGGAACTTAGCCATGACCCGGCTACTGGATATGAGGAAACAGGAGGGATCGAAGGCCGATCCCTACTGAAATATATTAAAAGCATAAACAACAAGAGTACACGACAGACAAGAGGGTTCAAGAAACAAAAAAAGAAAGAAAGAAAATGAGGCAAATTACACAAGCTGCTCTAGTCATTCAGAAATAAGGGGGAAGTGCTTCTTTTTCGTGCGCAGGATAACCCACCCGAAGACTTCTTTGAAGCCATGTTTGCAGCGATGAAGCGAGACTGCTTCTCCTCTGAAGATGAGACTGGTTCTGACTGACCGAATGCTCCAGCACATAAGGATGATGACCTCCATGAAAAGGATACCCTAAGCTGGTCTCTGAAGTTCCAGAACTTGCAGAGAGTCTGAAGAGTTTGGAACTTGAATAAGGTTCCAGCAAGATTTGGCAAACTAACAATAAAGGAACAAGTGTTCAACCATTTCCTCGCAGGAGTCATTGTAGAGAACACTGCATATTCTTTCTTCTCAGGATGTTTCTTGTGCTAAGCCTATCTTGAACAAGCAACCAAAAGAAGACTTTGATATGGAAACCTTGGAGGATAAAACAGTGTAGACACTTGATGTATCACAAGGACTTTGATCTGACATGGCTATAAATCCACGGATAGATATCTACATGATATAAATAGCTAGATAGTGTATGGTGATAATAATCAGCATCACATTGCTTAGGAAACCATAGACACATATTATAGTAACTCTTTTCCTTCAAGATAATACAAGAAATAAGCATTGCCATTCACTGATACGTGGGGCTATTATCCGAACAGGGGGCTGAACCAGGATAAAATCCTCGTTTGTTCTTTTATTGCTGACCTTCATTGATATGTGGATTCCTACCAAACCACAATTTCTGCCGAAACAAAGCATTGACATTTATAATGTAATGTCACTTCTGTAACTAATAAGGAAACTTACTCGTTGGATCATGTGAAATACATCAAAACCATGGATTTTGACGGCAATCAAGTCCTCTGACAATTACACTACAACTACGAAAGACTTTATTTTGGAGCCATTAGTGCTAGATTATGAATTGAGAAGTAAAGAGATACTCCATAGATATAAAAATGAATGACCCATGAATTTGTTAGTTGAGGATGTGTTCCTAAGATATCAAAATTAATTTAGTCATATCAATGTTGCCTGCATGTTGGTTCAACGATTCCTGATTATTAATTTTCTTCATAGCTCAAGTTTGATGGGTTATTCATAGTTTATTCAAGATTTCTAAGCATTTATTTTTGCTATGTACAACTCTGTTTTAAGGAAAAAGTCCAAATTACTTCCCACAAGTTTGGCATATGTCCATATTACCCCCTAAACTTACATTTGGTTCAATTTACTCCCTCCAACTATTTCAGTTGGTCTAGTTTACCCCTTAACATGATTTGTTATTTTTGTTTTTCCACGTATTAGTTGAGTCTTAATATCAACTTTTATGATATGATAGAGAACATCATAAGTTATGTTAGAAAAATATATCTTAACTTTTTGCCACTATTTTGATAGCTTAGGACATTTAATAATAAATTAACACTAGAGATACAATATCATATAAAACATAATGATGAAAAATTCATAGTGCATTTTTCTAACACAAAATACAATGTCCTCTATCACATCACAAAATTTGAAACTAAAATATAATTTGTACATAGAGAAACAAAAAAGAAAAATCTCTTTAAGGTGTTGGTTGGACCAACTTAAATAGTTGGAGGGAGTAAATTGAACCAAATGTTAGTTTAGGGGGTTATTTGGACATAGGATAGACTTGGAGGGAGTAATATGGACTTTTTCCTTGTTTTAATGCAATACTATGGATTTGATTGAGGATACTTGACATTAATATGCACTCCGGCTCTACATCATGTGTCCTATAAATAGAAGTGCACAGTGCAAACATGTCGGGTACCATAAAAAGGGGTTTCCGGAGCAAGAACCGAAAAAATCGCTTAGACCTTGTAAAAATCGAAGCCAAGAGACGACTACCGGCAAACCCCCACCTTATCCGAGGCTCGGCTTGACCGTCCGGCCCACCTCGAACAATTTTTCGACTCGCCCGAGGCCCTGCACGTAAGGCCTCGGACGAGGTACTGATTCTCTGCCTCGCTCAAGGCCCCGCACGTAAGGCCTCGGACGAGGTGCCGATTCTCCGCCTCGCTCGAGGCCCCACACGTAAGGCCTCGGACGAGGTACTGATTCTCCGCCTCGCTCGAGGCCCCGCCCGTAAGGCCTCGGACGAGGTACCGATTCTCCGCCTCGCTCGAGGCCCCACACGTAAGGCCTCGGACGAGGTGCCAATTCTCCGCCTCGCTCGAGGCCCCGCCCGTAAGGCCTCGGATGAGGTGCCGATTCTCCGACTCGCTCGAGGCCCCGCACGTAAGGCCTCGGACGAGGTGCCGATTCTCTGCCTCGCTCGAGGCCGGCTCAGCAGCTACCCCGTCACCGCCGCCTCGACCGGGACGTCACGTCCAACTAACGCGACCAACCACTCCCGCGACGTCAGCCGAACGACGGCTCGACACAGCGGAGTGACCGACGAAATGGGAGTCGCATCAACGCCATGCCGTCCGGGACAGGACGGGGCAGGGGTTACCGGCCGCTGTGCTCAGCACTGTGCCCACGACTGACACCCATGCGGCACTATGCTGCCTAACCCCGCCTGCTCCGAGGACAGTGCGGCGTGGAGAGTCATGGCTAGGTCCCTGTAGCCTCGAAAGACCAACTGCTCCCTCCGAGCCTCGGCTACCTGCCTCCGCACCCCTGTAGCATCGGGAATCGCACCCGCGCGAGGCCCCCCACGATGGTTCAGCCTCTGCACCGATGGGCCTCGGCTCTCTACGCTGTCGACATACAGCGACTGGCACGTCGTCCACAGTCTGCGCCATGCCCTGCGTCAAGCCATCACAGGAGCCCCCACATCGCACAGGATCGGGCGTGATCGGCGCGTCGCTCCAGTGCACCGAGGACAAGACCGCTCCGTCGACCATGCCGCCACAGTGACAAGTACAGGGCTCGAACATACCGCCTCCGCTCACAAAACGCCACATAACGAACACATGTATCGCCCCTGTCCCCCCCTTCAACTATAAAAGGGAGTGACCGGGGCCGTTTCTAGGGGGCGCACGCACAGACAGACGGACGTAGACTCACACAGACACACACACGCTCCAGCGACGCTCAACACTCTGTAATACGCACGCTCCCTCACTGCGAGAGATCAACATCTCAAGCAACTCACGCCACTCTACGCAGAGACCTGGGACTAGCTCCCTCTCTCGCCTAGCTTGTAAACCCCTACTACAAGCACCTCGGTGTAAGGAATACAAGATCGATCTCTCAGACTGGATGTAGGGCACCTATTGCCTGAACCAGTATAAACCTTGTGTCTATTTTCATCACCATCCGGGATTAGGGGCACGCAGTACACTTTCACTAGTCGGTTGAGGGCCCACCAATCCAAAACATCGACAGTTGGCGCGCCAGGTAGGGGTTCTACTGCGTGTCAGCTTCGTCATCCCAACAAGTTCCGGATGGCAGACCCCGTGCGACCACTGCGTCTCGGCACGGTGATCTGGTTTGGGAGCCTAGAGTTTATGTCTCTAGGATGTGAGTACGATATGGTACTCCTCACACCCAGAGCCCCACCAACCGACGACGACATCGTGCACCAGCAGCCCAGGCGCAGGCGGTGCCCGGGCCACCGCTCTCATCGCGCTCGCCAGGCACGACACGGGCGGGACCACCCCGACACTGCGCAAGCTTAGGGCGACGCACCGCGCTCCGCCGGTACCCCATGCCTGGCTGTTGGTACAGAGTCTCTGGTTGGGGACCTGTCCAGCTTAAGCCTGGGCAAGGGAAAGACGCCGGTGGCATGCAGCGATGCCCCGTCATCAAGCTCTGCCCTGCTACCTTCTGAGGAGTTGACTCTGGCGGAGCAGTGCCCGGCAACGACACCATCCCTGTACCCCTTCGGGTTGGGCAATACCACCACCGCCTATGCTTCCGCCTACGCTTCCACTCACGTGGAGCCCCCAGGACACCACCAACGCTTCGCCCTCGACCTCTTCGCCACGACCTCGACCCACACCCATACTGACTCCTCGGAGGAGGGCGAGGCGTGGGCCGGAGCGGACTTCTCTAGGCTTTGCGACCCTGAAGCCATACGCCGCTTCATGGCCGCGAGCAACTACTGCTTCGGCTACTCCGACTCCGATGACGAAGGCACTTACGATCCCACTCGTGAGTGCTTCTACGTCGAGCTCGGGATGCCAAGAGCCAATGATGAGGACGAAGGGGTAGGCAATCGCTCCCCGCCCCACGAGGGGGCAGGTGACGCCACACCTCCACGCGTCGAGCTCCTGGCGTCACGGAACGAGAACCCTGCCCGCGAGGAACTTTGACGCCTTGACTTGGAGTAGCTCCGTGAGCTCCAGGCCAAGGTCGAACAAGACCGATTCCTTCTACAGTAGCTCTGAGACACTCTCGAGTGAGAGCAGCGGGGTCGCGGTGATGGCGGAGCAGCCCAGCGAAGGGCTCGCGACGTCAACCACTGCATCAACAACGACGAAGGGGGCGAGCAACCCCCTATCTTCAATCGCGCTAGCCAGAACGTCGCGGCAGCGGCGATGCTACTCCGGGCTATGCCCGAGCCCTCTACCACGGAGGGGCGACGGGTCCACGATGAGCTCCGAGACCTCCTCGAGACCGCCGTGGTACAGCAGGCTGAAAACTCCGCCTCTCGACGGCGCGGGGGCGCCTCAGAACTGCCCATGGCATCGCCTTGGCAGGATAGAGAGGCCTCGGTTTGTCCCGAGCCTGCTCGGGCATCGACGGCCAACAAGGCCCCCTCGGTGCACAATCACCTTGGCGACCGACGCGAGGCACAAGGCGAGCACGATGTGGTCAGCAGGCGACGGCGCCACGACGACGATGGGCCCGCCCGAGGCTACCACCCCGCACCGAGGCGGTCGCTACGACAGTGGGGAGGATCGCAGTCCTTCTCCTAGGCCACCTGACCCTCGAGTCTTTAGCAAGGCCATCTGCGGCGCTCACTTCCCGGCCCGGTTTTGGCAACCGACCAACCTCTCGAAGTATAGCGGTGAGACCAACCCTGAGCTGTGGCTGGACGATTACCGCCTAGCTTGTCAGCTAGGCGGCACAAATGATGACCTGCTCATCATCCGCAACCTCCCCTTGTTCCTATCAGACTCGACGCGAGCCTGGCTTGAACACCTCCCTCCCTTGCAGATCCACAACTGGCACGACTTGGTAAAGGTTTTCATCGGGAATTTCCAGGGCACATACGTGCACCCCGGGAACTCCTGGGACCTCAAGAGTTGTCGCCAGATGCCGGACGAGTCTCTCCGAGACTTCATCCGACGCTTCTCCAAGCAATGCACCGAGTTGCCCCGCGTTGGCGACTTGGAAATTGTCCAGGCATTCCTCTCCGGCACCTCCTGCTGAGACCTAGTCCGAGAGTTAGGCCGGAACATACCGACCACGGCGGCCGCACTCCTCGACATCGCCACCAACTTTGCCTCAGGCAAAGAGGCTATCGGGGCCATCTTCCCCGATAACAACACCAAGGGGAAGCGGAGGGACGAGGCCCCCGGGGCCTCGACCTCCCACCTCCCCAAGAAAAAGAAAAAGGGTCGCTAGGGGAAGCAGAAGGTCCTCGAGGCTGGTCTAGTCGTGGCCGCAGATCACAAGAATCCCTGAGGCCCCGCCAGAGGCCGCGGGATCTTCGATGATATGCTTAAGAAGCCCTGCCCTTACCACCAGGGCGTGAAGCACACCCTCGAAGAGTGCACCATGCTCCGGCGTTACTACGCCAAGCTCAGACTCCCCAACGATGAGGCCAAGAAGAGGGACGTCGGCGATAGGGACAATGACAAGGATGATGGGTTCCCAGAGGTGTATAATGCCTTCATGATCTTTGGCGGGCCTTCAGCGTGCCTCACGGCACGTCAGCGAAAGAAGGAGTGCTGGGAGGTCTTCTCGGTTAAGGTGGCCACTCCCCGGTACCTCAACTGGTCTCGGGAGGCGATCACCTTTGATCGGGATGACCACCCCGATTACGTCCCAAACCCCGGGCAGTACCCACTCATCGTCGACCCGATCATCGGCAACACCCGGCTCACCAAGGTGTTGATGGACGGAGGCAGCGGCCTCAACATCCTCTACGCCAACACCCTAGAACTTCTGGGGCTCGACCAATCATAGCTCCGAGGCGATGTCGTGCCCTTCCACGGCATCGTGCCAGGGAAACGCACGTGACCCCTCGGGCGCATCGACTTGCCCGTCTGCTTTGTCACTCCCTCCAACTACCACAAGGAGGTCCTCACCTTCGAGGTGGTTGGGTTCAAGGGGACCTATCACGCCATCCTAGGGCGCCCATGCTACGCAAAGTTCATGGCAATCCCCAACTACACCTACCTCAAGCTCAAGATGTCAGGCCCCAATGGCGTCATCACTGTCGAGTCCATGTACGAGCATGCATATGACTGCGACGTCGAATGCATCGAGTATGCCGAGGCTCTCGTGGAGGCCGAGACCCTCATCGTCAACCTCGACTGACTTGGTAGTGAGGCGCCTGACTCCAAGCGTCGTGCCAGGACTTTCGAGCCTACAGAGGCCATCAAGCTCATCCCGGTCGACCCCACCTGCTCCGACGACCAGGCGCTGAGGATCAGCGCCACCCTCGACATCAAATAGGAAGCCGTGCTCATCGACTTTCTTCGTGCGAATGCTGAAGTATTCGCGTGGAGTCCCTCAGGCATGTCGGACATACCGAGGGAGGTCGCCGAGCATGCCCTGGACATCCGGGCTGGCTCTAGACCGGTGAAGCAGCGCTTACGCCGATTCGATGAGGAAAAGTGTAGGGCCATCGTCGAGGAGGTGCAGAAGCTTTCGGCAGCCGAATTCATCAAGGAAGTGTCCCATCTAGAGTGGTTAGCTAATCCTGTATTAGTTAAGAAGAAAAATGGGAAATGGAGAATGTGTGTAGACTACACCGGTTTGAATAAAGCATGTCCAAAAGTCCCTTTTCCATTACCTTGAATCGACCAAATCATTGACTCCACTGCGAGATGCGAAACCCTATCTTTCCTTGATGCGTATTCCAGTTACCATCAAATCAAGATGAAAGAATCCGACCAGCTCGCGACTTCTTTCATCACCCCATTCGGCATGTACTGCTATGTGACTATGCCATTCGGCCTCAGAAATGCAGGGGCCACATACCAGCGGTGCATGACCCAGGTCTTTGGCGAGCACATCGGGTGAACCATCGAGGCCTACGTGGACGACATCGTGGTCAAGTCTAGAAAGGCCAGTGATCTCGTTGATGACCTGGAGATAGCCTTCAAATGCCTCAGAGAGAAGGGCATCAAGCTCAACCCTGAGAAGTGTGTCTTCAGGGTCCCCCAAGGCATGCTCTTGGGATTCATAGTCTCGGAACGCGGCATTTAGGCCAACCCAGAGAAGGTCTCAGCCGTGACCAACATGGGACCAATCCGAGACCTCAAGGGAGTGCAGAGGGTTATGGGATGCCTTGCGGCCCTAAGCCGATTCATCTCACGCCTTGGCGAATAAGGCTTGCCTCTGTACCGCGTCTTGAGAAAATCTGAACGCTTTTCCTGGACTCCTGAGGCCGAAGAAGCCCTCACCAAGCTCAAGGCACTACTCTCCAATACTCCCATCCTGGTGCTGCCGACCAAGGGTGAGGCCCTCTTGCTCTACGTCGCCGCAATGACCCAAGTGGTCAGCGTGGTAGTAGTGGTCGAGAGGCAGGAAGAGGGGCATGCTTTACCTGTCCAACGACCTATTTA